>NC_133379.1:12019417-12071510 GCF_049309525.1 Garra rufa
CTGGAACAGCTTTTAAAAAAATCAAATTTTTTTGTAACAATATAAACTACCATTCAGATGTCTGGGGTCAGTAAATTTTCTTGCTTTTTAAAAGAAAATAATTTATTCAGCATGAATGTATTACATTGATGAAAAGTGATAGTATAGACTTACATTGTTAGAAAATACTTTATATATTTTTAAAAAACTGTTCTTTTTATTAATCAAAGAATCCTGAAAAAAGAATCACAGGTTTAAAATAATTAAGAAATAAACCACAGAAATAAATTATATTTTAATTTCCATATTCTAGTGGTCGAGAGCATAGCTATTAAGCTTAAACTTGACATTTTTTATTTTATTTCTATAAAAAAAATGTATTAAAGTAATGGAGCGTCGATGTTTTCAGAGTTTGAAGAGTTGCTAAAACAACTCATTGCCTGCTCTGGAGACATTTACATTTAGAGAACATTGACGTATTGTGTTCCCTTCAATTTATCCCTTAATTTTTCTTTACTTGGTCTTAAAAAGCTCTTTAAAAAGTCATAATTTAATTTCATAAAGCCTGCAGAAACCCTCTTTAAGTGCTCTTGCTCACTTGAATCGAAAATGTGTTTGAAAATCAGGGCAATAAGTGTTGCACAAAGAGTATGCCAAACAGTAATGCTAACAGTATTCATTTATTTTATACACAGTAATCACTTCTTGTTTGTTTTTTTTCATCACACTCATCAACATCTCTCTCTCATCTGTCTCTACAGAGCAGCTCCTGGAGTTCATGCATCAGCTGCCAGCATTCGCTAACATGACCATGTCCGTCAGGAGGGAGCTGTGTCGGGTCATGAGGTTTGATGTGGTGGAACAGGAAAGCACCGTCATTCTTCAGGACAAACAGGAGGTAGAGACATCATCACTAGTACTAGTAGGGCTGGGTATTAACTAGGGATGCACCGAATGAGCAGCAGCCGGAATTATTTGGCCGAAAATAGCCATTTTTTTCAATGTTTGGCAGAAAAAGCAAAAAGGGCAAATAAATTATAGTGAACAATGAAGTCACGTGACACGATCAAATAGAGGCGCGCACTAATGCAGTGTGGAAGCATTTAAAACTGTCTGAGAAAGATGCAAAAATCATTACAAGCACCGACAACACGAGACTGTTTAGTATCACATCACATGTCTTCCATGAAAAGTAAAAGGGCTGGTTGTTGCTGGTTACTGTTTGAACCATTAAACCATTAGTAAATAAACTGGAAAAGTGTATTTATCCTGACAGCGCTGCAAAAGCTCCTTAGCCAGCATTCAAAGTCTGAAGCGCGAGGAAAATCTGCATGATGAGAATCATTCATAAATCTGCAACAAAAAGTAGTACTGATGTCTTGTGGGTTTCTGCCAAAACAAAAGTCAACATTCACAAATGTTAGTATTGTAATTTTACTGTTCTGTAAAATAAAATAAAAAAGTAAGACAAAAATAATGATAACAATCATTACAAACTGCTCTATCAATACATATATTATAACATTCTCCTTTGCTCATGTTACGGGTCCCGGCCGCGGAACTCGTAGGCAGATTAAAAGTGCCTGAATTATCAGGAGAAACAAAATCACATTAAAACGTCAGTGTCTTTCCTCAAGCGCAGCTTAGTAGCGTCTGTTTATTAACATTCATATTGCAGCAAAAACATCCTAACAAATCATGTTTCATGTAATCAAACAAACAGTTTTGTTCCCTTCTTTTGTATAGTTCTTATACAACAATAAAGTCATCAAATACTTATACACTCTGTGCACTTTTATATAACACAATTAATTATTATACCTGCTGTATATTTATCAGTATGATACAAAAAATACACTTTAAATTCTTTCAGTCAGACATCTTTCTCATTTTTCTCTGTAAATACCTCCATATATAACCATTTACCATTGAACTACTAAACTCAATTGATACAATCATGCGTCTGTTATTTGTATCATTTAAATTGTAACGGTTACACTTGACACCAATCACCAGTGTTACTCTCATAAACTTTATACATTACTCTAACACATATTCATTTACGTTTTCTAAAGTCATTTTATGTTTAATTATCACGTACTGAGATAAATAGATATTATTTATAGGGGGAGACAGTTGTAACAAACGTAACTCAGACCAACTGTCATTTTACCGGTACTTTCATCTGAATAACTTTACTCAATTCACTACCGTAAACAAGCTATTCACTTTCAAACACATAGGAAATGTGTACTTGCATGTATTTACATTCATGACAACAAACATATTCAATTTTTATGAAACATACCTGAATTATCAGGAGAAACAAAATCACATTAAAACGTCAGTGTCTTTCCTCAAGCGCAGCTTAGTAGCGTCTGAGGTAAACACAACGTGCATCGCCATGGTAACCCACAGCGCGTGCTTTCTCCAATGCTGATGATATTTTGTTTTAAACACAGACGTTAGTAGTGACAATTAATAAATGACTTTTCACAGTATAAATATATAAATAAATATATACATTAATAACAAAACAAACATTACAATTGTGGATACACAATGGTGTATCACACTCAGAAAGGATGCATTTATTTGTACATTAAAAACACACTGCTTCAAGAAAGGAGTCTTAAAAGTGGCCAAAGAATATTATTTTAGTAAAATATTAATTTTAAGTTAAACTGCGTTGTTAGTGGACTATAATGTCTACTAGAATGTTAAAAATGTTTAGTGTTAAATAAATATCTTTAAAATATTGATTTCTTTCTTTGAAAAGCAAGGCAAAATCGTAAAAAGCAAATATTGAAGATTTAATTTATGCAATGGTGAAAAAAATTGGCAAAATACATGGGGGAAAAAACACAAAAAGCAATGTTCGGTAATCTGCCTTCATCCCAGTGTGTAATTTTAATTTCAGTGCATCCTTAGTAATAACCCCAGTTCCATGAATTTATTTGATTTCCATTCACATGCTGTTATGAATTCTATTTAAGCCTTGTTCGAATGCAAAAAAACAGGCATAAAAACAAACAAACATCTCTATGATCTTCATCATGAGCCCTGAAACTTCCAGAACATTGACCTGTGATGATCTGACGTTCCTTTATTCAGAGATCTGGACTATTATTTTAAGCAGAGTCAGTTTTTCTGTAGCACATTTCAAACACAGATGTGATTAAGAGGAAGAAGAGAATCATTTAAAAGAGTTGGTGGTGGCAGTCCAGCCCTCCAAAGAGCATTGTGTGTGGTGTTTCTGAGGTTGAGCAGTCCGTCATGAAACCCAGTAATTATGTTAGACGTCGGACCACAGGAAGACACTTTGAAGCACGTCATAAATGAGTTTAAAGGAGAGCTGAGAGGGGAAGCGCACAGAGACATTTAGCCGTGTTATTTGTGTGTGGGCTACAGTGAAGGTCAACAAGACAAACACGCTTCTGTGTGGATGAGGAGACAGAAACACGCAAAGGTCAAGATATTTCAGAAGATTCACACATGAATGGAGCCACTTCACCATTTCAGGCTGGGTGATATGGCCAAAAATATTATCACAATATTTATTTTCATATCTTACAATAATTAGCATATGCCCATGCATTAGCAGATTACGATGAGCTAGGATGAGTGACAGCTTTTAAGGGAGTTTGTAAATTAGATATTAATTTAATACAGCAGTTAAATAAACAAGAAGTTAATATTAAGTGACTTGCATTGTCTGACTGTAACACTATTTTCTGATTTTGCTCTATTTTATCGTCAAAAATGGTCTGAAACAAGTCACAGCTGAGCAGCTGCGCTTCTCCATTCAGCCTCCATAAATGTGCATTTTTAAACAAATCTAGTTGGTTAATTTAATTTCCCATTCATAAAGACAGTCACTTGCTTTATTTTTGAATGAATCAGCCGTTCAAACAAATCAAATGAATGACATGATTCAGTAATTAAATCAGTGACTTGTCGCCACCTGCTGGCAGATTTGGTTTCATTTTAAAGTTTCTTTTCACTTATTTAAATCATTTAATATTTCTGTATTCTAAATTTTATATTTAAACATTAATCTCAACATGAATTTATGAATTTTGATTGCACTCATGCCACCTCTGAGCTTCATTAAACATGAAAATGCACCTACAAGCCACTTTTATGCTCTTCTGTGCCATCCCTGTAGTACAAATTAATTTTGTTAATACTGATTTCATTCGTTTTGCAACTTATTCTTATTCTATTATACTTATTCAACTTAATTTGTTGGTTTAATAAGACATTTTAAAAAGCTTAAAAATATAATAAAAAAAATTGACATACTTTTAAAAAAGTTGGCAAAAATGCCATTACAAAGGTAAAAACAGCCCCCCCCCCCTGTAAATCACTTTAACCCTTTAAGACCTAAAGGTAAAATAGGTCATTTTCACATATTTTGTTTATTTGACTGTAAAATTGTAATTGAATGTGCTATTTTCAAGTGCAAGGTGTCTTCTTTTTTTTTTTTTTTTTTTAAACAAATGGCTTTAAAAAAAGTACAGTTATTGACCATTAAAAGAAAGAAGAAAAAACATGATCTAAATAATTCAACCCTTCTTTCTTCAAAATTAAACAATTTTACACATATACAAGTATTTTTGTGACACTGGGTTGCACAGTTTTTATTTAGGAGGCTTTTTTGTTCATGCACCCATACTGTTGTGTTTGCAGCTGGACCTGTGGTACGTGATTCTGAATGGAGCTGTAGAGATCAGCTATGGAGACGGCCGAACAGAGATCCTGTGCATGGGCAACAGCTTCGGAATCTCACCGTCTCTAGAAAAACAGTTCATGAATGGGGTCGTGTGCACCAAAGGAGATGACTGCCAGGTGAGAGCATGCATGCCCATTTCTGCCACGTAAGAAAAATGTCATACTTTGGGAAATCATAATTATGAGATAAAACAGTCACTATGATGCAAGTCAGAATTATGAGATAAATTTGCAATTATGAAATACTGTCACATAATTGTAAGATAATACAAATTTATGTTTAAAATTTTTAAACATAAATTTAATAAACATTTTTAAAGATAGAAAAAGACAAAAGTGCAACAAAAAGTTGAATTATTAAAGAATGAAATACAAAGTAGAAATTATGAGATTCAAAGAAATTTTTGACATACTAAGTCATAATTATATATGTATACAAATTATAATAAATTATGTCAGTGTACTAGATGTCAGTGTAAGATATTATTATCTTGTAATTATGAGATAAAGACAAAATTATGGAATATTATGTATAAATTATGAGATAAAAAGTCAGAATTCTGATAAATTAAGATAAAGCTGATATTCTAATTTCATAATTATTAGATTTAAAAAAAGTAACAAATATGAGATAAACAGACAAAAGTCGAAACTAACAAAACTAACATATAATTATAATTATGAAATATGAAGTAGAAATTATGAGATAAAGTCGAAATTATAGAATATTATGTATTAATTATTTAATAATTATGCGATAAAAAGTCAGTTATGATATATTATGTATGAAAATTATGAGATGAAAAATAAATAAATTTTGACATACTAAGTCATAAATATATAAATACAAAGCATATCAATGTACTATGAGATATAATTATTTTATAATTATGAGATAAATTCTAAATCATGACAAACTATGCCATAATTATACAATAAAGTTGAAATAAGGGAAATACTGTATTAATTATGAGATAAAACTCCCAATTATGATATATTTAATTGTAATTATGAGATAAAGCTGAAGTTATAACAACGCTATTTCATAAATATAAAATTTAAAAAGTAACAATTATGAGATAAAAAGACAAAATTGAAGTCGAAACTAACATACAGAAATAAAAAATGTAAATTAAGTCAAAATTCATTAAGATTTTGAAAGTCAGTGGGTCCAAACAGCTTTGACATTTGGCACAGCTTGAAGGTGAGTAAATGATGACCGAATGTTAGTTTTTTGGTGAACTATCCGTTATTGTGCAGCACAAACCACCTGTGTGAATTTCTCATTGGTCAACAGTCTGCATCACAGTGCACAAGTTAAAACTCTCCCACGAAGCGCCAGTTTCACAAACCCTCCCAGTTTCCCTCTACATCCTCGTCACGCACCTTTCTTGTTGAAATTAATGGTGTGCGGAAGTACCAAACCTATATGTGACCCTGGACCACAAAACCAGTCATAAGGTAAAATTTTACAAAACTGAGATGTATACAACATATGAAAGCTCAATAAATAAGCTTTCTATTGATGTATGGTTTGTTAGGATAGGACAATATTTGGCTGAGATACATCTATTTGAAAATCTGGAATCTGAGGATGCAAAAAAATCAAAATACTGAGAAAATCACCTTTAAAGTTGTCCAAATTAAGTTCTTAACAATGCATATTACTAATCAAAAATTACATTTTGATATATTCATAGTAGGAATTTTACAAAAAATCTTAATGGAACATGATCTTTACTTAATTTCCTAATGATTTTTGGCATAAAAGAAAAATCAATAATTTTGACCCATACAAAGTATTTTTGGCTATTGCTACAAATATACCCCAGCGACTTAAGACTGGTTTTGTGGTCCAGGGTCACATATGATTATCGTTCAGAAAACATTTTGAAGAAGCTGCATGCTATATACTAAAATCTTCTGAAATTGTTTAAATAGATTAGTATAAGGAACTGACTGAAAGTTAAACAAGGTCATGGGTTCAATTCCCACGGAAAAATGTATAGCTTGAATGCAATGCAAGTCACCTTGGATAAAAGCCATCTCATTAATTTTGACAATGACTAGTACTGGTTCTCAACCCGAGCTTCATTGGGTTCAATCAGAGTTGTAAGTTTGCTGATTCCCTAAAATAAAGACTCCACCTCAACTTCCTCTTATGCCTTGAGTGCGGGGCTCAAGCACATCCTCTTAGACACGATGCACTGAGCGCGTCCACTCATGAGTTGGTGCTATGAGTATCCGTGTGTGGTGCAGACTAACCTCCTGCTCTACTATCAGTTCATTGCTCTTCCTCATGTTGTTGTGGACCAGTTTGTGTGCATCGCACAAGAGGACTACTGCCGCATCCTCAACCATGTGGAGAAGAACACGCACAAGGTGGAGGAGGAGGGCGAGATCGTCATGGTGAAGGAGCACCGAGAGCTGGACCGCAGCGGCACCAGGAAGGGCCACATCGTCATCAAGGTGAGGAAGAGTCACAGTAGTTTATAGAATCAATCCTTGCTTTGGGCTGCTGTTGTAGGATCTTGCAGGTCATCGGTTTAATGCTGGGCAAAAGGATGTGACAAAAATAACAAATGCTGATTGATTTGAAAAAGATTCATCACATTGAGCAGGGTTCAACGCTAAGGATTTTTTCTACTGGCCCCACCAAAAAAAAAAAAAAAAAGTTAATAGTTATTTCTTAGCCACATATTTTAAATGTGTGTCAAAAGCCAAAAATAACTATACATACACTTTTTATTCAGCATAACTTTTCTTTAAATACAATTGACAGTTTAAGAAATTATAATTGTGATGTAACTAAATTTATGCACAACAGTCTGTCCAGGTCGATGGTCCCAGATCACCAGTTAACTATACATAAATGGAGGACTCCTATTAAAGGAATGTTGTTGCAAAGAAGAAAATTAAACAATATTAGTAAACAGAGTGTTATTAAGCAGAATTTATGTTAAAAGTTTTATTGTGATGGAAATATGTGACCCTGGACCACAAAACCAGTCATAAGGTTAAATTTTACAAAACTGAGATGTATACATCACATGAAAGCTCAATAAATAAGCTTTCTATTGATATATGGTTTGTTAGGATAGGACAATATTTGGCCGAGATACATCTATTGGAAAATCTGGAATCTGAGGGTGCAAAAAATCAAAATACTGAGAAAATCACCATTAAATTTGTCCAAATTAAGTTATTAACAATGCATATTACTAATCAAAAATTACATTTTGATATATTTATAGTAGGAATTTTACAAAAAATCTTCATGGAACATGATCTTTACTTAATTTCCTAATGATTTTTGGCATAAAAGAAAAATCAATAATTTTGACCCATGCAATGAATTTTTGGCTATTGCTACAAATATACCCCAGCGACTTAAGACTGGTTTTGTGGTCCAGGGTCACATATTGTCTCTGTTCTAGAGCGATTTTCTGTCTGAGAGTGCCACCTTTCAACCTTCTGGCCATTCTGGTCCAACTCAGGCCCTTCAGTGCCGATGAATAAGAGTTTGTGGAGTGAATCCACTGAGAGGTTGCTTCTCCAGTCAAGTCAATTTGCTTTATTGAACTGAAACCCCTAACACAAGAAAGAGGTAGTGCTAATAATAGTTCAGCAAGTAATAATAATCAGCAAGGTTTCTGTCTTTGTTTTTACAGTATCGTCCATGAAAATGAGTGCAATCAAATTCATAAATTCATGTTGAGATTAGTGTTTTAAATATAAAACTTTGAAAACAGAAGTATTTAAGATTTCAATAACTGAAAGGATCTGCCAGCAGGTGACGGCAAGAAACAAATGAATTACTGAATCGTATTATTCATTTGATTTGTTTGAATGCATGGTTCATTCAGGAATAAAGCAAGTGACTCTCTTTATGAATGGGAAATTTAATCATTTCACTAGATTCGTTTAAAAACGCACGTTCACTTATAAACGAAACACCGCTGTGTTTGAGTGGAGATGCGCAACTGCACTACTACATTTAAACACAGCGGTGTGACTTGTTCCAGAATAAATTTTGACGACGAAACAGAGCAAAATCAGGCATAGTGTTATTGTCAGACAATGTAAGTCACTTAATAATAACTTCTTGTTTATTTAAGAGCTGTATTAGATCAATATCTCATTTACAAACTCCCACAAAAAATATTAAACGCTGTCACTCATCTCATCGATATCACAAAGCTCAAAATTGTTTTAACAAAATAAGCACTTTTGCTACCTATTTGTCAACTACCCACATACATTTAAAAAGGGCATTGTTCATACAGTATATCATTCACCTGATTTCTATAACATTTTATTCCTAAAAACATATTTATTTCTGTCTGTTGACAGTATATTCTGAATTATGGATAGTGATAAATGGATAAATCCAAAAGCCTCACTGTAAAACCTTTAATATACAAGAATTTGAACCTGGCTTTTATCCAGGCTTCAGATTTCTGTTCTGGAAGTATCATCTGAAAGCTGAAAAAAACAAGTTTTCCATGGATGTATGGTTTGTTACTATAGAACCATGTTTGGCTGAGATACAACTACAGTATTTTCTGAAATCTGAGAGTGCAAAAAAATCTAAATATTGAAAAAAGTTGTCCAAATGAAGTTCTTAGCAATGCATATTACTAATCAAAAAATAAATTTTAATATATTTATGGTAGAAAATGTACAAAACATCTTCATAGAACATGATCTTTTCTTAATATCCTAAAGGCATAATTTTGGGTATTGCTACAAATATACCCGTTCTACTTAAGACTGGTTTTGTGCTCCAGGATCGCATTTAAACATGACATTTAAAAAATTGTAATCCAAATTTCTTATGGTGAAAAATCTGTTAGTTCTAAAATGTCACCCTGTGGACCTGTGATGGCTTGGGTTTCTGTGTGAGTTAAACTAGACTGGACTTTGCAGCCTGAGCATTTCCTGTTCATCTCTTACCACGAGTGTTAAAGCAGTGCTTCCCGTCATCCTTCAGATCTGTGGTGGCAGAGCTCTCAAAGCGGAGGCGTTCAGGGTCAGATTCAGTTTCAGTCCGGCTGCTGTCGGTTTCTGATCCTCTAGAGAACGCCTGCTTGTCATGAAGTCTGCATCAGTTATGAGCAGTGCTGGGTAGTCATAGATTACATGTAATCTGGATTACCTATTTAGATTATATTACATTTCAAAATGCTCATAATCAGATTACAGTTACTTTTCGATGGATTGCATGATTACATATTCACACAATGGCAGTAAATCATTCATAATATATTGATTCTCCCTAATTCTTCTTTTGTTCACTATAAATTTTCCTTTTAAAAAATCCTACTTCATGTCATACTATTTAATTAAAATTATATTCACCAGACCTGGAATAATAATGCTTTCGGTTTTAGTTTGTTTGACAGATACTGTGTCAAAGAATTGTGGCCCAAAACAGACTTTAAAGACCTTTTATTTTAGAATAAGAAGTTTATATATATTTTAAAAACTACACATTTTTGCAGGGAGACCTATGGTTTCATATTGCCATGTGACCACGATAATATCGAGACAGTTTTGCTAGTTTTTACATTTAAGCCCAGTTTGGGAAATCCCGGTGTAATTTAATGTTTAATGCTTTTTATGATATTGATGTCAAAAAATTTAATTAATTTTCTTTCTCTTTCCTTTTTTTTATCAGTATGTTATATTTACTAGTATGTTTAAAACAAGTTAGATAAAAAGTAATCTAAAACTAATCTAAAAAGTAGTCAGAATACATGAGTAACAAAAATGAGGGTAAGACCCTTGCAACTACCTCACAATGTTTCCTATCAGTATGCATGCTTACTGTCAGATGCTCTTGTCTTGTTTGTATCAGGGCACACCTGAGCGTCTGATCATGCACCTGGTGGAAGAGCCGTCGGTGGTGGACCCCACATACATTGAGGACTTCCTCCTGACCTATCGCACTTTCCTGTCCAGCCCCATGGATGTGGGCAAGAAACTTCTGGAATGGTTCAAAGTGGACAGTCTCAGAGACACGGTCAGTATTGTGTGTGTTTGTGTGTGTGTGTGCGCGCACATACGTTTTTCCAATTCTCACAGTGTTGTTTTTGTGGTAAATAATGGTTTGCATGTGTTGACATATTTTGGAATCTTACAGGTGACACGAATCGTCTTGTTGTGGGTAAACAATCATTTTAACGACTTTGAAGGCGATCCGGTAATGACTCAGTTCCTGGAGGACTTTGAGAAGTTACTAGATTCCTCGGTAAGTGTCGACAGCAGACAAAACCAGACTGTGTACTACTCAATGTACTGACAAGCGTATAATAAATCCCACATTATGATAAACTAAAATATACTTTAATGTGCATTTAACACATTAAAACATAAACTTTAATTTAATACATTTTTTGAAATTATAAGTTTTCTACAATGTCAGGTTTAAATATGCAAATGAGGCATTATTTAATTAAATATGCGCTAATTTGCATACATTTCTACTTTAAAAATCTAAACACTGGATGAAGTCAGTTTCAAAATTCTTGTTTAATTTTTTTTCACATTTTAGAATCAAAAGTTTTTGCAGAGGGAATTTTGGGTATCTCATTTCATCACAACATGAAGACAGGAAACACTAAATTTTTTACCAGTTTTGGGGAATTAAATGTTAAAAAATCAAGAAAATTATATGTGAACAAATCCCTCTTCAGGATATAGACAGGAATAAAAATGTAAAGTTTGGTGTGTGTAAGTGCTACTGAAGTGGAGATTTATGGCCCAGTGTAGGAGAAAAAACTCATTTTGAGAAAACAGCCTTTAAAAATATGAATTGTAATTGAAATCTATTGACACAAATAGATAAAGTGCTATAAAAGAAACACTTAACATTGTTTTTTGGATGTTTTCTTTCCACTAGAATGAAAAAACACTTAATGAAAAACCAAAAAGTCCAAAATCTCAAACTTAATAGGTGCATTAAAAAAAGTTTTTTGCCTGCAGTGTCTCCCTTTAAATGTAATATCAAATAACACTGCAGTTAAAATTACTTAAAATCAAGTGCTTTAATTTTAGTACCTTAGTCAACATAAAATTAAGTGAAAAAAAAAAAAACCTTTAAGGCTAGATTATTCTTTAAAAATGCCTCTCGGGCAGCTATGTCAGTATCAGAATATCATGAATAAATAGGAGTGAATATATTTCCTAAATATGCATCATTGAATTCTGTCTCAGAAAATGAAGGGTCATCTGCGTCTGCTGAACATTGCTTGTGCTGCTAAAGCCAAGTGTCGTCAGATCACTCTGCAGAAGCAGTCCAGAGAGTCTCCGCTCTTCTTCACGGTTCAGGGCGGCAGCGAGCGGGGCTTCGGCATCTTCATCGAGTCTGTGGAGGTGGCCAGTAAAGCGGCAGAAGCAGGGCTCAAGCGTGGAGATCAGGTACAGATTACAGGAACACGCTATATATGGAGATGCACTTACCATATAAATATTTCAGTGTGAACACATTGTGCCTGGTCTGTTCTTAGATCATGGAGATCAATGGGCAGAACTTTGAGAACATTTCGTACTCCAAAGCCATGGATTTCCTGAAGAACAACACACACCTCTCTCTTACTGTGAAGACCAACATCTTCGGTATGTCACATACAGATCATGCTTTATTCTGATTGTCTGATGGGTGTTGAGGTGAATTAGTTTCCTTTAAATGTAAATATTAGCATTGTATTTTTAAGTATACTATAAATTAATTGTATTTAATACTCACTTTTTATTTTACAATATAATAGTTATTACTTACGTGCATCCCTGATTAGACATACAGTTGAGGTCAAAAGTTTACACCCCCTCTATTTTGCTAAAATAAGAGGGATCATATAAAATGATTGCATGTTATTGTTTATTTAGTACTGCCCTGAATAAGATATTTCACATAAAAGATGTTTACATATAGTCCACAAGAGAAAATAATAGTTGAATTTATAAAAATGACCCTGTTCAAAAGTGTACATCCCCTTGATTCTTACTACTGTGTTGGTGCCTGAATGATCCACAGCTGTGTTTTTGTTTAGTGATAGTTGTTCATGAGTCTCTTGTTTGTTCTAAACAGTTAAACTGCCTGCTGTTCTTCAGAGAAATCCTTCAGGTCCCACAGATTCTTTGGATTTCCAGCATTTTTGTGTATTTGAACTCTTTCTAACAATAAATGTATGATTTTGAGATCCATCTTTTCACACCGAGGACAACTGAGGAACTCATATGCAACTATTACAGGAGGTAATAGTTAAGTAATAGGTAATCACTGATGCTCCAGAAAAAAAAAAAAATGCATTAAGATCCGAGGGGGTGAAAACATTTGAACAGAATGGAGATTGGAATGGTACAATTTTCTTATTTTGCCTAAACGTCATATTTTTTTTTAAATTTAGTACTGCCCTCCAGAGTCTACAGATGATAGTTGCATGTTTCCCAGAGACAAAATAAGTTAAATTTACCCTGATCTTCAAATTAAAAACATTTTCACCCCCTGGCTCTTAATGCATCGTGTTTCCTTCTAAAGCATCAGTGAGTGTTTGAAACTTCTGTAATAGTTGCATATGATTCCCTCAGTTGTCCTCAGTGTGAAAAGATGGATCTCAAAATCATACAGTCATCGTTGGAAAGGGTTCAAATACACAAAAATGCTGAAAAATTATGAATTTGTTGGACCTGAAGGATTTTTCTGAAGAACAGCAGGCAGTTTAACTGTTCAGGACAAACAAGGGACTCATAAACAACTATCACTAAACCATAAAACACAGCTGTGGATCATTCAGGTAACAACACAAAGGGATGTACACTTTCAAACCGTGCCATTTTTATAAATTCAACTATTATTTTCTCTTGTGGACTATCTGTAAACCTCTTTTATGTGAAATATCTTATTTTAGGTCAGTACTAAAATCCCTTTAATTTTGAAGAAGGATGTAAACTTTTGACCTCAACTGTAACAGTACAACTTGTAAAGCTCTGTAAAGCTGATCTGAAACCATGTGTATTGTGAAAAGCTCTATGCAATGACTTGATTTTGACTTTATCGCAGTATTCAAAGAACTTCAGAACCGTGTGAGGAACGAGAAGAAGAACGGTGGTCCTCACATCCCTAAGATTCAGGAGAGGAAGAGCAACCGCTTCTCCATCCCAGATCTGCCTGGTGACTTGGAGTTTCCATCAGACAGCAAGAGTCGCAAGAAGATGAAGGCCAACACGGTGTCTGGAGGACGCAACAAGATCCGTAAGATGTTGGAGAAGACCAGATTCAGCATCCTGCCCCCGAAGCCCTTCAGGTAAAGACATGTCCTTGTGTGAGTGGTTGAGAGTCTAGTTGAGTTCATGTCCTCTCATGAGCCTCCATTCGCTGCTTGTTCATGTCTTGACTGAGCAACATAAATGATTCCTCCATCAGCATCACGACTGGCGTCTGTCAGCCGCCACACTGAAGCATGAGCTACTGCTCTAAGTGTCTGTAGAGATGTTTCACTGCATGATATTCTCACGCTCTCACAGGGTTTAAACAAACCTCCATCCATCCATCAGTTTGGTGTCTCCATGATTGAACAGAGGATGGAGGATGCAGATGCACCAGTCATCACAGGAGCTCATGAAAACATGTTTTACTCATTTTTCATCCCACAATCTTTCTGCATTAAATGAATCAATGTTTTAGGACTATGTGTTAAAAAATGCCATTATTTGGTAACACTTTACAATAAGGTTCACTAGTTAACATTACTTAAAAACATTAGTTAACATGAATTTATAATGAACTGCACTCATACAGCATTTATTAATCTTTTTAATTTACTAATACATTATTAAAATCTTGTTAACATTAGAACATGAACAAACAATGAACAACTGTTTTTTCATTAACTAACGTTAATGAAGATAAGTAAATACAGTAACAAATGTATTGCTCATGGTTAGTTCATGTTAGTTAGTACATTAGTTAATGTTTAATTAATGAACCTTATTGTAAAGTGTTACCTATTATTTTCATGACTGTTAAGCACATTTTTTCACGTCTGTAATGTGTCTAGATGTTATACTTTATTTAGAAAACTTCAGGCAGGTGTGTTTGAGCTGGACTCTTCAGGAGCAGGTTTGGATTTTGTGAGAGAAAATGTGCTTAACTGTCATGAAATATTAATATTAAACATGAAGTCATGAAGTACACCTTTGTTTTGACAGTTTGAAAGTTCTTTACTTTTATTCTCATTTTTTATTAAAGTAATGCAAATAATAATAACTAAACCCTTTTTAACATTACACAATTACATTTAGTCATTTAGTAGATTCTTTTATCTAAAGTCACTTATAGAAGCAGTCAAACCAACAATATGTACACTACCAGTCAAAAGTTTTTGAACAGTAAGATTGCTAATGCTTTTTAAATAAGTATTTTCTGCTCACCCAGCCTGCATTTATTTGATCCAAAGTACAGCAAAAATATTTTAACTATTTAAAATAATTGTTTTCTAAATTAATATGTTTTAAAATGTAATTTATTACTGTGATCAAAGCTACATTTTCAGCATCATTACTCCAGTCTTGATCACATGATCTTTCAGAAATCATTCTAATATGCTGATTATTATTATTATCAATATTTAAAACAGTTGATCATTTTTTTCAGGATTCTTTGATGAATAGAAAGATCCAAAATCAGCTTTTATCTGAAATAAAAAGCTTGGAGTCAGTATAATTTTTTTTTTTTTTTGGAAAGACCTTATTTAATGTATAAAGAAACATCTTTATAATGTTTCAAAAGATTTCTATTTCAGATAAATGCTGTTCTTTTGAACTTTCTATTCAGTAAAGAAACCTGAACAAATTCTACTTCTGTTTTCAACGTAATAATAATAATAATACAGTTTTGAGTAGCAGATCAGCATATTATAATGATTTCTGAAGGATCATGTGACACTGGAGACTGGAGTGATGATGCTAAAAATGTATCTTTAAAATTGCAGGAATAAATTGCAATTTAAAATATATAAAACTAAATACCAGCTATTTTAAATAGTAAAAATACATAACATTTTCACAGGTTTTTTGCTTTACATTGGATTAAATGCAGGCTTGGTAAGATTTTATCTTCTTTAAAAATCATTAAAAATCTTACTGTAGTGTAAGTGCTATGACAAGTCCCAGTTTTTCTGACAGTACACATAACGTTTTTAGTAATACATAATATGAATGAAAAGTAGATAGAATAGAAATAGAATAGATATTGCTAGTGTTAGATGGTGAAGTGCAGAAATAAAAACTGTTCCCAAGTAGATTCCCCTGTTGTTTGTGTATTGTCATCAAGTCTGGATAGGACAGCAACTCTAAATAAATGTAAAAACAGCATTCTTCTGCTTTTAAAAAGGCCTTTAAAGTCTTACTTCGCCCTTCCACAAATTAAATCCTTAAATAGCCACCGAAAAACTTCAAAAGGCATGACATTAAATGTAGCATGCACTGCAAAAAAATTTATATCATGTATTTTTGTTTTGTTTTCCCATCTAAACATCTTTAAATCAAGATACACACTTCTTGTTCATGCACAGTGTGTGTTTTTTTTTTGGATGAGCCAGGTAGGTATGTTTGACTGAGTATAAGTGAGAGTTTGAGCACTTCACATGCTTGTGTTTGTGGTTCATCTCGATGCTTGATGCTTGTACTGGTTTATATCACGTGTCTTCTGTTTTTATGGCTGCTTCACTGCACAGGGGACTATTTGGGTAAGAGACACCAGCTTAACACTTTCTCTCTCTTATGAAATAATCATAAAGTCTTAATGTTGGGAGTAGTGCGGCACAAGCTCTGCCAGAAGAGATGGTTTGCGTGAACATTGTGTTTCATGTTGTTTCATTCTCATATCAAGTGTGTTATTGTGCTTACACTTGTTGTGCATGTTCACAAAACACATTTCAGTGGCACTCTTCCTGTGTGTTCATTAGGAGTTACATCACATCCTAACCAGGCACAACATTTCCAACAGCCAATCAGAGTTATAGGGATTTTTAACCAGAGCCACCCAACTCTGTAACAGACATCATATACGGCAAACTATTGATTGATGAGGAAGAGAGCACTTGTATCATGTTGTGTCTGGTTAGGTGATGTCTGTCATTGGTCATCATCTTTTCCTTATGTAAATACCATTGCAGTGTCACAGTTCCTGTGAGGAAGTCATTCTTTTCATTTCCTGTTTCTGTGAAATCACGAGCGCTGTTTGTCACAGGACCTGGCAGTGCATACTAACGTAATACTAGTGTATTACTTTATGCAGTATGTCTGGTTATATTTAAACACACAAAAAAATCTCCATCCGTGTGTCCATTTGTGTGTGTAGTGTCCATGTCTATGGAAGTCCATTTCTGCTACATAAAAAAAAAGTAATAATAATAATTTAATCCCACAATTAAAACAGGATTTGTGCTTAAAGTAACCTACTTGAATTTTTCTTTTTGAAATGTAAGTCCAGGAAAATCTTTGGAAGAGGTACTTGAGAACACAAATACCATCTTTTTACACAAAATTAACGCTGCAGCCGGTTTAATATAGAGCCATGTGACAATTGATCATTGTGATGATTATGTCTTTTTATTTAACTATGACTTGAATGAATGTTAAAAATTTTGACAATATAATAATGTCAACTTTTATTTCATGCCTTTTTAACTATTTATTTTAGACTTAATCTTATGACTTGGTGTCATAACTTGAAAACGGCCTAAAAGTCCATTTGCAGGGTTTCTGTGGGTCTTAAAAAGGCCTTAAAAAGTCTCTATTCACCTTTCCACAAATTAAGGTCTAACATTTTTCAAATTTTTATCTAATAATTTAGACGTAAATGTCAAAATTGTCTTTGCACATAATTTTTTTACTTTTTATCTCATAATTATGACTTAAAATGTCAAAATTGTCTTTTGTCTCATAATTCTTTACCCTTTTTATCTCATAACTATGAATTACAATGTCAAAATGGTCCTATCAATTTTTTACCTTTTTATCTCATAATTATGACTTACAATGTCAAAATTGTCTTTTATCTCATAATATTTAATTTTTTTATCTCATAATTATGACTTAAAATGTCAAAATGGTCCTATCAGTTTTTTACTTTATCTCATAATTATGACTTACAATGTCAAAATTGTCTTTTATCTGATATTTTTTACTTTTTTATCGCATAATTATGACTTAAAATGTCACAATTGTCTTTTGTCTCATAATTCTTTACCCTTTTTATCTCATAACTATGAATTACAATGTCAAAATGGTCCTATCAATTTTTTACCTTTTATCTCATAATTTTAATTTTTTATCTCATAATTATGACTTAAAATGTCAAAATTGTCTTTTGTCTCATAATTCTTTACCCTTTTTATCTCATAACTATGAATTACAATGTCAAAATGGTCCTATCAATTTTTTACCTTTTTATCTCATAATTATGACTTACAATGTCAAAATTGTCTTTTATCTCATAATATTTTATTTTTTTTATCTCATAATTATGACTTAAAATGTCAAAATGGTCCTATCAGTTTTTTACTTTATCTCATAATTATGACTTACAATGTCAAAATTGTCTTTTATCTGATATTTTTTACTTTTTTATCTCATAATTATGAATTACAATGTCACAATTGTCTTTTATCTCATAATATTTTATTTTTTTATCTCATAATTATGACTTAAAATGTCAAAATGGTCCTATCAGTTTTTTACTTTTTTATCTCATAATTATGACTTACAATGTCAAAATTATCCTTTATCTCATAATATTTTATTTTTTTATCTCATAATTATGACTTAAAATGTCAAAATTGTCTTTTATCTGATTTTTTTTTACTTTTTTATCTCATAATTATGAATTACAATGTCACAATTGTCTTTTATCTCATAATCTTTTTTTATCTCATAATTATGACTTAATATGTCAAAACTGTCTTATCTCATAATTTTTACTTTTTATCTCATAATTATGACTTAAAATGTTAAAATTTGACAATTGTCTTTTATCTCATAATCTTTTTTATCTCATAATTATGACTTAATATGTCAAAACTGTCTTATCTCACAATTTTTACTTTTTATCTCATAATTATGACTTAAAATGTTAAAACTTTGTCTTTTATCTCACAATTTTTTACTTAGTATGTCAGTTTATCTCATGTTTTTATCTCATAATTATGACTTTCATCTCATAGTTTGTACTTTTTATCTCATCATTGTATGTGTTAATTTGACTTATCTCAAAATTGACTTAAAATGTCAAAATTGTGTCATTTCATTATTTTTACTTTTGTAGTCTATCTCATTATTGTTAATTTTTGTCTCATAATTAGGATTTAATATCTCGATTTCAACTAATCTTGTGACCTTTATCTCATAATTTTGGCTTAGTATGTCAGTTTATCTCATAATTATGCTTTTTTTCTCATAATTTTGAGTTGAAACATCAACATTTTTCATTTTATCTAATTAATATATTTACTTTTTATGTCATAATTAAGATACGGTATTTTAATTTCGACTTATCTCATGACTTTAGCTCATAATTTTGACTTAATATGTCATAATTTTAAATTTTATCTCATAATTATGACTAAGTATATCAATTTATCTCATTTTACTTTTTATCTCATAATTATGACTTGCAGGGTCAAAATTGTCTTTTATCTCATAATTTTGAGTTGAAACATCAACATTTTTCATTTTATCTAATTAATATATTTACTTTTTATGTCATAATTAAGATACGGTATTTTAATTTCGACTTATCTCATGACTTTAGCTCATAATTTTGACTTAATATGTCATAATTTTAAATTTTATCTCATAATTATGACTAAGTATATCAATTTATCTCATTTTGCATTTTTATCTCATAATTATGACTTAAAATGTCAACATTTTGAATTATCTCATAGTTTGCACTTTTTATATCATAAGTAAGATCTAGTATTTCGATTTTAACACATCTTGTGACTTTATCTCCATTTTGACTTAGTATGTGACTCATAATTATGCTTTTTTATCTTATAATCATGACATTGTATGTCTTAATTTGACTTAGTATGCCATAATTTAATTTTTTTTTTTTTTTTTTTAGTAATTGTGCTTTTTGTCTTCGAATTTTGACTTAAAACATCATCATTTTCCATCTTGTAATATTGACTTTTTATGTCATAATTAAGAAACAGTATTTCAGTTTCGGCTTATCTCATGACTTTTTATCTCATAATTTTGACTTAGTATGTCATAATTGTACATTTTTCTCATAATTCTGACTTTTTATCTCATGGTTGTGATTTACTAAAGCATTGTTTTTTCTTGTGGTGGGAATGGGCTTGCATACATGTGTATCCGAGCTGTTGTGCTTTGTATCTACAGTAGTTTGGGGTGTTCTTTGTGCACTTGTATTGATGTTTCCAGCTGTATCAGATGTGTTGATGAGGATGATATCATGGAGTGGAGTGATGGGTGGAGAGGCAGTGTTGTCCTCTCAGAGCAGATCGTCACGTCTATTCTCTCTGCTCTGAGAGCAAGACAGCAGCATGTTAATTAGCCCTTCTGTGTAAAGGTCAGAGTGTGATTGGCACAGAGTTTACTCGTGAGACAGCACCGTTTCCTCTCGTCTGAGACGTCACGTGTTCTTGCCCTTCTTCTGCTGTGTTTGCTCATCTCAGCCTTGTGTCTCATTCATAGATTGTGTGTGTGTTCATTCTGTGATTGTGTTCATGTCTGTTTAGAGCGCTTTCACACTGAAGCTTCTGGCATCACAGTTGAGTTTGTTTAGACTTTGCAGCATTTCTGATGGCTCGCATTCTTTGCATCCATTGCAATACGTCTGCAGCAGATGAATGTGTGTGTCAAATCAAAACTACCTCTATTTCCTCTCTTAAATCATCAGTGATGTTTCTCCAAGGCTAAAGCATCTTTAATTTACCTATGATGTCACTTAAGGATTACTGGATGATGTTAACCAGTTGCTGAATAGTTGTCTAGTTTTTTTCAGTCAAGTGTGAAAACGGCCTAAAAGTCCATTTGCAGGGTTTCTGTGGGTCTTAAAAAGGCCTTAAAAAGTCTCTATTCACCTTTCCACAAATTAAGGCCTAACATTTTTCAAGTTTTTATCTAATAATTTTGACATAAATGTCAACATTGTCTTTGCACATATTTTTTTTTTACTTTTTATCTCATAATTATGACTTGCAGGGTCAAAATTGTCTTTTATCTCATAATTTTAATTTTTTATCTCATAATTATGACTTACAATGTCAAAATTGTCTTTTATCTGATATTTTTTACTTTTATATCTCATAATTATGAATTACAATGTCACAATTGTCTTTTATCTCATAATCTTTTTATTTTTAATCTCATAATTATGACTTAATATGTCAAAATGGTCTTTTATCTGATATTTTTTACATTTTTATCTCATAATTATGACTTAAAATGTCAAAATTGTCTTTTATCTCATAATCTTTTATTTTTTATCTCATAATTATGACTTAAAATGTCAAAATGGTCCTATCAGTTTTTTTAATCTCATAATTACGACTTACAATGTCACAATTGTCTTTTATCTCATAATCTTTTTTTTATTTTTTATCTCATAATTATGACTTAATATGTCAAAATTGTCTTTTATCTGATATTTTTACTTTTTTATCTCATAATTATGAATTACAATGTCACAATTGTCTTTTATCTCATAATCTTTTTTTATTTTTTTATCTCATAATTATGACTTAAAATGTCAAAATGGTCCTATCAGTTTTTTTAATCTCATAATTACGATTTACAATGTCAAAATTGTCTTTTATCTGATTTTTTTTACTTTTTTATCTCATAATTATGAATTACAATGTCACAATTTTCTTTTATCTCATAATCTTTTTTTTATTTTTTATCTCGTAATTATGACTTAATATGTCAAAATTGTCTTTTATCTGATATTTTTTAATTTTTTATCTAAAAAAAATTAATTTTTTATTAAAAAAAAAAAAACTTTCTCAGTATTTTTGTAATTTTCCAATACAAATATCTAAACTTTCTGGAATCAAGGTACATTAACTTAAGATGCAAATTGAATATATGAAGTCTTGTTTTCTAAGTGAGTTTATGCTTAAAACAAGAACAAATACCTGGCATTGCGGTTTAAAATGTTTTCCCTTTGAATTAAGTTGATTTTTCTGAGCCAGTCGGCAGATATTTGTTCTTGTTTTAACCATTTAATTTCATTTTGGTAAATTTCGCAGCAAGCAAGACTTCTTATGTTATATATCTTGATTTAGGAATGTTCTGATATTTGTACTAAAAAACAAGACAAAAATACTGATGAAAAACATACTTTTTTTGCAGTGTGATCAGAAGGTAGAGTAAAAGTTATTTTCCAGATTCTAGTGATGCAGAGCAGATTTATTCGAGCTGTATGTTTCATTTAGTGCAATAAATAAAAAAAAATTATTGAGATCTGTTGGATGTTGTACTTTTGAATTTTAAAGCGTTGCTAATAAAAGACTTTGACATTTAGAGACCATGTTGATGAATCGTGTTCTATTTCTTTTATTCCTTTAAATTTGAAAAGTCTTAAAATCACCTTCATTAAACCTGCAGAAACCCTAATGTGAAAATCTCTTCTATCCATCTACTGTATCTGTATATGTTCATTGACATGCAGTGTTAGTGTTTATGCTGGATGAAATCTATTTCTCTCTGTGTCTGCAGTGACGCTGGCATGTCTCAGTCTCAGGACGACAGTATCGTGGGCACTAAGCAGTGCCGGCACAGCGTGGCCATAATGCCCATCCCGGGCAGCCTGTCATCCAGCAGTCCTGACCTGCTACAACCTGCTGCAAACACTCTGGACTTTACCAACCCTTCAGGTAAGACATCACACCATCGGAGAACGAGTTCAGCCACCCACAGCTGATAAAAATAACTATAGATATGCGGCATCATATGACGCAAAACAAAACTTGATTTGACATAACATTTGTTTAAAATTCACAAATTGTCCCACTATTTAGTTCTACTTAAGTTAATCGAAATAATCCTAAATTCATCTAATTGCATTGCTCTAATACATTTTCATTTAATTGTAAATTACATGCAGTTAATTGAATGAAAACTTTATGTAAGTATAATATAAGTATATTATTTCCAAAATGAGTGCTCAATTTAGTTTAAATTATGCCAAAGTGTGCTTCTTTCATGGTTAAGCGTTTCTCCTGTAGATGGGTGGACCTCATCAGTGTTGTGGAAAGTTACTTTTAAAAGTAATGCATTACAATATTGAGTTACTCCCTAAAAAAGTAACTTAATACGTTATTTAATTCTATTTTTGGCAAATGTAAAAGCCTTTTTACACCAAAAACCTCAGGCTTAGAGAAAAGTAAATTGACGTCTGTACAGTAGACCACAGAAGAAAAAGGTCAACTCTTCAGCAATAATAAAGGAAAACAAATGTTCGATTATCTTGAGTAATTTTTGCTTATTAGTATGGATGAATTGGATCATCGAAGGTCGGCAGCAAAGACATCGGTTAATAAAATGGGATTAAATACATAAATGATATTTGTATTATTTTACGTATTTAATGAGTTCAGGTTTCTGTTGAATTTCACTGTTTTTATTCATATTGAGGAATACTGTATCTGTTTTTTAGTGAGTGAGATGCATTAATGCATGTTCACATTTATTCTAGAACTAAAGTAACATCTTACTCACAATTTCTCTCAACATGGGGACAGGAGAGCTTTTAATCAATAAATGGGGGGGAAAAGTAACTCAGATATTTTCTTGTCAATTAAAAAGTAATGCATTATATTACCAGTTACTTGGAAAAAGTAATATTATTATGTAACTTGCGTTAATTGTAATGCGTTACCTCCAACACTGGACCTCACGCCGTTTGCTTCTTATTTTAAGCTCTGAAAACCTTTCTACATTCAAATAGAGGTATAGTTAGAATATAAGAGGATGCTGGGAAGGATTCCTGTAAATGTACTGTCCCTTACTGTAACTTCAGCTCTGGGTTGTGTCAAATGAAAGCTTGTGGCCAGTTTCAGATCCTCTGCACAGGAATGTGGAAACCAGCTGAGGTTAAAGGGATAGTTTACCCAAAAATTAAAATTAGGTAATCATTTACTCACCCTTGTGTTTTTCTAATGCCATTTGCCCTTTTTCTTTTTCGCACTACAAAAGGAGATTTTTTAAAAATTGCTTTTTAATAAATATTAAATAGTTTGGTCCTATGTGACACATGCCAAGGGTTTGGGGTTGTATATAGTGGGGTTTGTTGAGAAACAAACTGAAATTTGACATATTATGTAGCTAATATCCTGACTTTGGTCTAGGGCTGTGCTGTTAATCGAAATTCAGTTCAAGCGATCATGAAAATACAGTAAATGAGATGAAATGATTATTGCGCCCCATTCCGCCCCCTTTCCAGTGGTGCGCTTTCGCTCCTCCTTAAAAGCCTAATTTCACATGCAAATCAGCAAAATCATGTAACGTGACTTTCATAAAACGGGATGTGCTTGATTTATTATTATTTCTTTGATGTTGTTTTTAAAAGCAAGAAAGATAACTTGCACTGTTCTGTTTATGCGCTTAGAATCGGAGAAAAACACGGACATGTAAAGTTATCTAAACCCTTGTCAGTTATGTCTTAAATGATCATAAGCAGTTGATAATGAAAATACATGTGTAACAGTATATTGGATCCGTGTGGCTCTTGAAGCGGCAACAGAATAATATTCCTCCTGCCGTCTCTGTGTTTAATATTAATAAAACTTAGAAATACAAAGAGATAAATCACTCTCTGCTCTTGAATGAAGGACTTTTGTAGTTTTAAGAAGAAACAAAGCATGTTTAATTCTTACAGTGAAGACGCTGTTTTATTTTACATTAAAATAATTGCATTTAATTTCTGTAGCAGGCTGATAGACCACTTTAGACATGCATATTTCATTTGCATCTTTTTTTGTTGTTGTATTGCTATCTTTAAATTAATGACTGATATAAAGTTTTGGACCCAGTCAAATTCATGTTAAATAATTGTATTTGCAGTACTGACCAAAATAATCATGATTATGATTTTTGACATAATCAGCAGCCCTACTTTGGTCTCTGTCCATGATTGTGAGTTAATGAGACTCCATTACGCCCAGGAAAAGCACACAAGTTTTGAAAAATCTGGATTAATAAAAGCACAAAATAAATTCTGTGAAACTTCAGCGTCTTTTTAAAAAGCTAGACACTGATCAGCGTATGCTGCCATTATATATATATTACATTTTCATTTTTAAAAATATCCTTTTCTGGTCCGAAAAACAAACAAGAACATACAGCATTAAAACAACACAAGGGTGAGGAAATGATGACTTAATTTTCATTTTTTGGTGAACTATGCTTTCAATATGCAGCGTGATGTTTGGTCCGAGAGGTGTTCATAACATAGAGGCCATCTTTAGATTAGTTGTGATGTGATGTGTCATCTCTTTTTCTCTCTCTTTACTTTCTGTGTGCTTCTTGCCTCCTTAAAGTGGCTGGTTTCTACTGTAAGTACACCCAACGTACATGTTTTGAACTCATTTGCACGTGATTATGCGTTTGTGGCATGAAATGTTTTACTCTCAATGTCCAAAAGCATGTGATGGACCAAAATGCATTAGTGTGATGGACTGTGTTCCAAATCGATAAGCCTTCATCTTTAAATAGTGTGGAAGCCCACGGCTTGAACAGATATGAGCCAAACATTTGAATTGAATTGAGCCATTCTTCTCACATCAATGTGTACATCTTCACCTGTGTTGTGTTTAATTTCATCTCTTTCCTCTTGACGCAAACAGACATTCCAGATCAGGTGATCCGCGTTTTTAAGGCAGACCAGCAGAGCTGCTATATCATCATCAGTAAAGACACCACAGCCAAAGATGTCGTCTCGCATGTGGTCAGCGAGTTCGGCCTCATCGCCGCTTCAGAGACTTATTCGCTATGTGAGGTTTCCGTTAGTCCTGAAGGAGTCATCAAACAGCGCCGACTGCCTGACCAGCTCTCAAAACTAGCGGACCGCATCCAACTCAACGGCAGGTAAGCCTAAACTAGAGCAGCCACAGAAGGGGCACATGATGTGACAGTGTTGTTTTTGACAACCATCTTAGATTTAGTCTTAGTCTTTTGGACTAAAATGCTTCTTAGTTTTAGTCAAATTTTAGTCACTTCTATATGTGATAGTTTTAGTCCAATTTTAGTCGACGAAAAGTCAAAAAGGTTTTAGTCTAGTTTTAGTCGACGCAAATTCAAAAAGGTTTTAGTCTAGTTTTAGTCAAAAAAAGGGAAAAAAGTAGTCTTTTAACAAATTAATGTAGGTCAGTAAGTATTTTGCTGTTGGGTAGTGTCACTTATAAGTTCTGAAAATAGCAGATCTATAGTTCAACACAATGTGAGCTTCCGGATCGACTATTTTCACCAATAATTACAATAATGAAGGTATGTTTTAGAATATAAAAGACAAACAAGGATGGAATGCTAAAACGGCTTGCCATAGTAGTATAGCAAAGCGTATTTAATGCTAAAACGGCTTGCCATAGCGTCAGATACTTTTTAAGTTTTAATTGGCATGCACAATAAGCGGAAATGTCATGCATTTTAAACGTCTGACGGACCACCCACTAACATTTTCGTCTATTCTCGTCTCGTCAACGAAAACTCGCACACGTCTCGTCATGTTTTAGTCATCAACGAGCCATTTTTATCTCGTCATCGTCTCGTTATCGTCATGAAAAAAAGTGGCGTCAACGAAATGATTTCGTCATCGTTGACAAAAACAACACTGTGATGTGATTAGACTTTAGTGGACGTGACCAAAGCTGATGACTGATGAGTGTTCTACCGATTATTCCATTGATTATTCGATTAATCGGATAAGAAGTAATTTTTCTTTATTAACCTTTTAAGACCTAAGGGTAAAATAGGTCATTTTTTTCAGAAAAAAAATACAATTATTGACCATTATTGTTGTTTGGTGAGTTTGTAAACAGAATTTAATTAATTACTTCAAAATTCAACTATTTTACATATATACAAGTATTTTTGTGGCACTGAGTTGCACAGTTTTTATTCAGAAGACTTTTTTGTTTATACACGAACACATTTACATATGCATACACATTCACACTCACACACCCATGCATTTACACGCACTGACTAATTTAGCGATGCACGCACTGCATACGGAAAAGTCTCACTCAGCCTACTCCCAAGTCTCTTATGATGTTTACTCCTCCTTCGCCATGCGTTTGTTCGTTTTTAGTATTTTTATGCAATGTAAAACTCTGCGCTCCCTATCTCTCCATTCAAATTCTTCCTTTCCTTTCTCCCGGAAATCTGCCGCCATTTGCCGTCGGAGCGCAAGAAATTACTGTAATAAGTCATATATTGCCGAAAAGCACAAGTTGTCTGCTTTAAGGAGAAATTTTTTTCATAGTCCAACCTTGTATGGTAACATGAATACAGCTTGGTTTGATGTGTCGACACAGTCGGTTTAAAAAGGTTAAAGAGCAATACTAAATATACAAGAGAAAATAAGATAGGTCTCTTAAAATAAACAAATAATTTGTTTCCATTTTTTTCAAAATTGAACATTTTTATTACTGAAATTGCATACACTAATAACTATGAAAACTAAATACATTTAATGCATTTAATTACCAAATTACATTTAAAATGCAAATACAAATATATAAATAAAAAATAAATAACATATAAATATAAATAAATAAATAAAAACGCAAAAATCTATTTCACATTACTTTAAAAAAGGTAAACAGTACAAACTAAAACAAAGGCATAAATCAAAATAATATTAATGTTATGTCATGCAACTCAGCTTTCATGATTCAGCCGAACTAAATCTCAAGCATGACATAAATCTTTTGCCTTTAATGTCTTCTTTGAAGGCTTTGTTGTTTGTAAGAGGCAAAAATCAGTGGACAGGAAGGTAACCCAATTTCTAAATAAATTTTCTGCAACATGAAATTAGAGTTATTTGGAAAATAAACCCTCTGAAGTGTGTAAGTGTGCTCCGCCATGCGCTTCTCATTCATGCTTGTTTATAACAGAGTGCACACGCGTCTTTGACGCAGCAAAAATGCATCTTAAAATGCATTCAAAATTCAGAATAATTTGTTATAAATAATTATTCTCTGTATTTTGATGTGCCCATGATAACAATTTCGATTCACCTCTCACAATGTAAGCGTGCAGAATAATGTTTTGAACAAAATGGCTTTAAGCATGGCATCCGTAATCGTAAATGCGACTAGAAATTCGATTAACTGTGCAGCCCCATATTCCAGTTACTCGAGTTATTCGAGGAATCGTTTCAGCCCTACTGATAACCAAAAAGACACACTATATGTGACCCTGGACCACAAAACCAGTCATAAGGTTAAATTTGACAAAACTGGGATTTATACATCATATGAAAGCTCAATAAATAAGCTTTCTATTGATGTATGGTTTGTTAGGATCGGACAATATTTGACTGAGATACATCTATTTGAAATCAGAAATCTGAGGATGCAAAAAAATCAAAAAGTCTGATAAAATCACCTTTAAAGTTGTCCATATTAGGTTCTTAACAATGCATATTACAAATCAAAAATTACATTTTGATATGTTTACAGTAGGAATTTTACAAAAAATCTTCATGGAACATGAACTTTACTTAATTTCTCAATGATTTTTGGCATAAAAGAAAAATCAAAAATTTTGACCCATGCAATGTATTTTTGGCGATTGCTACAAATATACCCCAGCGACTTAAGACTGGTTTTGTGGTCCAGGGTCACATATAGTAATCCCATCATGAATTGTGTTTGCTCAGGTACTACCTGAAGAACAACATGGAGACAGAGACACTTTGCTCTGATGAAGATGCTCAGGAACTCTTGAGGGAGAGTCAGATCAGTCTCCTGCAGCTCAGCACCGTGGAGGTGGCCGCACAGCTCTCCATGAGAGACTTTAGCTTGTTCCGTAACATCGAGTCCACTGAATATGTGGATGACCTGTATAAGCTGGACCCGGGCGGTGGCAGCAGCAGCCACCTGAAGCAGTTCGAGGAGGTCATCAACCAGGAGACCTTCTGGGTGGCCACTGAGATCCTGCGCGAGCCCAACGCGCTCAAACGCATGAAGACCATCAAGCACTTTATCAAGATCGCCCTGCACTGCCGCGAGTGCAAGAACTTCAACTCCATGTTTGCCATTATTAGGTGAGTCTTGTGCAGATTCTGTAAGGGGTGTGTGAACTTTAGTGCAGGACTGTATGTGATGTTCATGTGTTGTTTTATGTTTTATGTGCTCGTCAGTGGTCTTAATCTGGCGCCAGTAGCTAGATTGAGGAGCACGTGGGAGAAACTACCCAGTAAGTATGATAAACTCTTCCGCGACCTTCAGGACATTTTCGACCCGTCGCGCAACATGGCCAAATACCGCAACATACTGAGCAGCCAAAGTGTACAGCCTCCCATCATCCCATTGTTTCCCGTGGTCAAGAAAGACCTCACCTTCCTGCACGAAGGTCAGTAGTTCAAGTTTACCTTCTTAAATACGAATGTGCAGTGCTGCGTTGGTTACTTACAAACTGTAGTCTGTTACTGATTACAGATTACATGATGAAAATTGTAGTTAGTAGTGGTGCAGTGGATCACAAAACTAATAGTTCGGATCATATCACGGATTTTGAGTCCCGGATCGGATCATTTTTCGGATCAGAAAAAAACAAACAAAACAAAAAAAAATGTTTTTTTATTAATTACTGAATGCTTACTTTAAGTACTTCTAATAGCAAAAACTACTAGGTGAACTAATAAAGTCAGTAACAAAACAAAAACTATTACACAAATAAAGTGTAGATGAAAACAACATAAAGTTACTAATAAAATCAATAACACTAGTATTCAGGTGCAGAAATTTAATAATTCATTGTAAAATAACTAGTGCTTCTCACTGCAGGTATTTATAGGATGCTGTCTCTTTAAGGCCTAATGCACGTATCTAATACTGGCACGCATCTCTTTCTCAGCTGTTTCAGTTCACTGAAGACATAACCGACTGTGTTTACTGGAATACCAAAACGGGTATTAAGACATGACTTTGTATGTACGTTTCCGTTCAAATAGAAGTTAAAGAGGCATCACTCTGTGAATCGCGCAGTCTGAATTGCGCCTCTCTCTCTCTGTGCGCGTGCTCGCTTCTGTTGTGTGCTGCAGTGGTAAAAAAAACAAAAAAACCAGCATGCGTGTTCTCTTGCTGCAATGGTTTAAAATAGTTTGAATGGGTAAATTGGCAAGACAAAACGTGCAAATTATAAACTTTTACTCTATGATGGTTGAACGTAACAGTTAATCCGTGCGTGCCGAACCATGGGGTCTGGTCCGTACGGATCATGGATCATCTACGATCCGTTGCACCCCTAGAAGTTAGTTACTGATTTTAATTAATGTGTTTAACTACTATTTGGATTGCTTTTAGATTACTTTTTTTTTATCTAACTTACTATTAAATGCAACATATTGATATGAAAAAGCATTTTTATAGTATTTTTAAACATCATAAAATGCATTAAACATTGCATCACATTGGGGTTTCCCAAACTGGGCTTAATGTAAGAACTGGAGTCCGTTTGTGAGTTGATATAAAACTTAACAATTAATTAAATGTAAAATAAAATTATTAAAATACTTGAACACTAAAAATAGAAATATTTTATATGATTACCTGTATTTAAATGTGACCATTAACCAACATCAGAAAACTGTAAATATGGGAATTGTTAAATTATTGGAATATTAATTTAAAATGTAAACCAGAGTTTAGTAACAATTATTGGTTTGCAAATTTACTTGACATAGTTCAAGCTGAATGGTACGGTATTTTTTAGAAAGGAAAATTTTAAAGAGAAAAAATATATATATATTTACTGCCATTGTGTGGATATGTAATCATGTAATCCATAAAAAGTAACTGTAATCTGATTGTGAGCATTTTAAAATGTAGTATACTCTCTACAAGTTCTTCAATTTTGGAATATGATTAAAGGGATGGTTCGGAGTAGAATTGACTTCATTGCTATGCACTCCGAAGCCCATGTAAATACCCCATCCAAAGTTTTTTTTACCTTAGTCAAACATTTATGGAGATATTAGAGTTTTTCGAATTGCTTGTTACAGGAGTGAATGGTACATGTGATGTATCTCGTAAATTGCACCACTAAACGTGCAAGTAATCTTACCAAACTTGTACAGTAGTGTAAATAGGTTATGTACTCACAAAACGCTGCATCAGAACATTTGTAAGTCCGCCATGAGTGTTTTAAAAACACGTTTTAGCCGATCCCTACTAGTCTCAAAAACTACAAATGGCGACACGTCGACGTCACTTCCCCGGTTTGAAAAAAGCACGTAAAAGTCCTCCTACAAGTTGACATGAACACAGATGTAGTAGGAGGACTTTTACGTGCTTTTTTCAAACCAGGGAAGTGACGTCGACTTGTAGTTTTTGAGACTAGTAGTTCTCGGGTAAAACGTGTTTTTAAAACACTCATGGTGGACTTACAAATGTTCTGATGCAGCGTTTTGTGAGTACATAACCTATTTACACTACTGTACAAGTTTGGTAAGATTACTTGCACGTTTAGTGGTGCAATTTACGAGATACATCACATGTACCATTCACTCCTGTAACAAGCAATTAGAAAAACTCTAATATCTCCATAAATGTTTGACTAAGGCAAAAAAAACTTTGGATGGGGTATTTACATCCTCTTCGGAGTGTATAGCAATGAAGTCAATTCTACTCCGAACCATCCCTTTAAGTAATCCAGAATTCATGTAATCACTGCGCATGTGCCTGTATTGTTAAAAAGACTCTGGTCCTAAAAATCATCTTTAATCTTTCCTAGGTAACGATTCGAGTGTTGACGGCCTGGTGAATTTCGAAAAGTTACGAATGATCTCTAAAGAGATCCGAAATGTGGTGCGCATGACATCAGCCAACATGGACCCAGCACTCATGTTTAGACAGAGGTAAAGACTCCAGACTTTTGCATAAAGACACAGAGAGCATGAACTGAAATTCCATAAAAAATGTAAATTGTTCCTGCTCTTATTGTGACCCTGGACCACAAAACCAGTCGTAAGTAGCACGGGTACATTTGTAGCAATAGCCAATAATGCATTGTATGGGTCAAAATTATCTATTTTTTTACTTGCTAAAAATCATTAAGATATTTACTAAGTATTATGTTCTATGAGAATATTTTGTAAATTGCCTACCGTAAATGTATCAAAACTTGTTTATTAGTAATATGCATTATTAAGAACTTCATTTGGACAACTTTAAAGGTGATTTTCTCAATATTTCGATTTTTTTCTGAGATGCACTCTCAGAATCCAGATTTTCTAATAGTTGTATCTCAGCCAAATATTGTCCTTTACATCACAAACCATACATCAATAGAGAGCTTATTTATTCAGCTTTTATATGATGTATAAATCTCAATTTCTAAATATTGACCCTTATGTCTGGGTTTGTAGTCCATGTTCACAATTTGTATTGTTAATAGAAAAATTAGTTCTCTTTTTAACATTCGTTCAGTATCTCACCATTATGAGGACAACCTACACTATATTGCCAAAAGTATTGGGACACCCCTTCTAATAAACAGGTTTGACTATTTTAGTAATTTCCATGAGTACAAAACTCAGTGTTTACGCATATAATGATATTCTAGGGAATTGTGTGCTTCTAATTTTAAAGCAACTGTTTAGATAGGAGCCTTTTCTAGTCTAACATGACAATGCCTCATAAGGCAGTGTTTGAAGAGAAATGATTGATTCAGTCAGTGTGGAAGAACTTGACTGGTCTGCATAAAGCCAAATCCTAATCCCAGTTGAACACCTCTGCTGTGACTTTAAATGCAGACCTTGAGCTAAAAACTCGTCACCAAACACCAATGAGTTGTACATATGGGTGCAGTCATTTTAGACACTTCCAGAACTGTTGCAACAGAGATGGAAATATAATTTTTAAATGCAATAAGTAGTGCTTCGTCAGCATATCTGCAATATTGAAATTGTCTATATCCCATATTGAGGTACCGAACAAATGTTAACGGAAAGTCCACGAGCTGTTCTGTCAGACCGCTCACTTTTCACAGTCTAGTCGGATGAAATCACATCCGTTTTATCTTTCGATATGTTTTTATTTAGACGTCAAATTCATTTACTGTCATCGAGTCGCTCGCACACATGCAGCGGATGTTTTCTCCTTTTCTCTGATAGGATCAAGTGTAGTCTTTGGTGGTGGTGCTTTCTGTCTGTCTGAGTGTTTCTCTCTTTCTGTTCACCTGTTTTCTGCCTCTCATGGGCTTTGCTTACAGGAAGAAGAGGTGGAAGAGTTTAGGGTAAGTGTGCTGTCCTGCATGTCCTGAATGTGCCATGACCATTAACCTGGACACACCAACTCCTGCAACTCTTCCTTCCTCTCGCTCATCCTCTAAACCATTGATCTTCATGTAACAGATCATGGTCGTCGGTTTCGATTTATTCATCTAGTTTTTGCATTAATGGAACTGAACACATTGCATGAATGCATTACGCTGCTGTAGTCATTGTTTGCTTAGAGTTGCAAGTGTATGAGGTTTAATGTTTCATTTTTACAAATAAATGGAAGGACTTTTACCAATAGAGTTCTACAAATACACTACTGGTCAAAAGTTTGGAATAATTAAGATATTTAATGTCTTTTAAAGTCTCTTCTGCTCCCCAAGGCTATTTTCGTTCATTTATTTGATAAAAAATACAGTAAAAACAGTAATATTGTGAACAGGGTTTCTGCAAGTGCTTAAAAAGTTGTTAAAAGTTAAACTGTAGTTAAATCAAATTTAAGGCCATAAAAAGTCTTAAATGGTACAAGAAAGACTTTATATAAGAGCGCTGCTGGCAGAGAATAAATGAGCATTTCCAATAAGCCTGTTTTTGTTCTGACCAATATGAAAATCGACCCATATTTTTATGCAGCAAACAAGCAAAGTTGTAAATATGAACTGGTGAATGGACAGGAAGATGATAAAAATCGAAACAATTAAGACAGTAAAATATTTTTATGTTATTTCATTAATGTAATTGATTTATAGTACTTGTTTAGATTAATATAATAACACTTTTGAAATAGTTTAAAGGCTAAAATATAAAGTTTATCATTTTATAAAACTTTTTGTTTTTGTGAAACCTGTTTCTGAACTGTAAATCATGCATTTTACAGTCATTTTACAGTTTGATATGTTATGACATTGCCCTACCCCACTCATATGGTATTAATTTTATTTGTGCAGGTCTTAAAAAAAGTCTTAAATTTGAGCTTAATAATCTTGCAGATACCCTGTGTGAAATATTATTTCAAAAGTAACTTTTCCGTTTGAATATAATGTAAAATGTAATTTATTTCCGTGATGCAAAGCTACATTTTTTGCATCATTACTTCAATCTTCAGTGTCACATGATCCTTTAGAAATCATTATAATATGCTGATTAGTGTGATATATTTTGTTTTAGGATTCTTTAATGGATAGGCAGCTCAAAAGAAAAACATTTATTTAAAACAGAAATAAATTTATTTTTTATCAAATAATTTTGATCAATCTAATACATGAAAAATGAGATTCACAGAAATTAGTTTAAATTTTTTTCTTTGCAAGTTTCCATTCCACTTTTGTGGATGTTACTGTCTGTTTTCTGTTTGTGACTGTCCTCCCATTTATTATTGAACATCAGCCCATGGGAATGAAGCACCTGGCATGTTTGTCAGTTCTTGGTCTCACTCCTCATCCGTTTCCTCAGGTCTCTGAGTCAGGGCAGCACCAACTCAAACCTGCTGGATGTTCAGGGCAATCACAAGAAGCGTGTGCGGCGCAGCTCTCTGCTCAACGCCAAGAAGCTATACGAGGACGCCCAGATGGCACGTAAGGTGAAGCAGTACCTGGCAAACCTGGAGGTGGAGACGGACGAGGAGAAGTTCCAGATCATGTCACTGCAGTGTGAAGCGGCCTACAGCACACGTGCGTACTCTGATCTGCAGCCTGCGCTGTTGAATTACTGAGCGTGTTTTCTAAACGTCACCAATCCTCACTGCACGGTCAGCTTCAGTTGCACAGAAGACAAGTGTCAAAGGAGAAGTTAATATAGATAATGTACTCACCCCCTTGTCATCCAAGATGTTCATGTCTTTCTTTCTTCAGTCGTAAAGATTTAATTTTTTTTTTTAAGGAAAACATTTTAGGATTTCTTTCCATATAATGGACTGCCCCTTAGTTTGAACTTCCAAAATGCAGTTTAAATGCAGCTTCAGAGGACTCTAAACGATCCCAGTCGAGGAAGGGTCTTATCTGGCGAAGTGATCGGTTATTTTCTAAAGAAATTGACAATTATATACTTTTTAAACTCATCTTGTCTAGCTCTGCATTAGTGTTGTTTTTGGCGGCCGATTTTCATTTTAGTTTTAGTCTAGTCTTTGTGTAAACCTGACATTTTAGTTTTTATTAGTTTTAGTCAAGTTCATACACCTTTTAGTCTAGTCAAGTTTTAGTCGACTAAAAGTCTGAGCATTTTAGTCTTATTTTAGTCAGAATTACCCATGACTATTTTAGTCTAGTTTTAGTCGACGAAAACGAATGACATTTTAGTCTAGTTTTAGTCGACGAAAACTGATTACATTTAGTCTATTTTTAGTAATGCAAATTTATTTAACCCAGTCAGGGGGGCAGCCGTGGCCTAATGGTTAGGGAGTCGGACTTGTAACCGAAAGGTTGCAGGTTCGATTCCCAGGTCCGGCAGGGATTGTAGGTGGTGGGAGTGAATGTACAGCACTCTCTCCACCCTCAATACCACGACTGAGGTGAGTCCCTTGAGCAAGGCACCGTTCCCCCAACTGCTCCCCGGGCGCCGCAGCCATGGCTGCCCACTGCTCCGGGTGTGTGTTCACGGTGTGTGTGTTCACTACTGTGTGTGTGCACTTGGATGGGTTAAATGCAGAGCACAAATTCCTAGTATGGGTCACCATACTTGGCCTCACTTCACCTCCTTTCCTTTCCTTTCCTTTCCTTTCCCCAATATAGTATAAGTACCTAGTAGTATAGACAAAACCAAAGTTTTCTTTTAGCCAAACCCATTTCAAACAAGGTTCTTATTATATTTTTGTTACCTTATAGGCTGAAAAATGCATCCATTGCAGAAGATGCTCTAATTTTAATTTACAACATTTATTTTACCTACCAAACATGTTAGAAGTACACACACATAAATTGAAAAAAAATAAATAAAAACAATAAATAAAATAGCATCACATGACAATGTCAGAAAAAAAAGAGAAACAAGGTTTGAATGGTCAAGCTACAATTTACTAAAAATTAGTGATGTGACGTTTGACACAGAAGCTTCGAATATTAATCAACTTAACAATATTCTTAATTTACTTGATCATCTATGCATACAAGAATCTTTTGTACTTTTGTTTTTTTTAAAGTTTATTTACAGATTAATTCATTTATACCTTCTGTAAGTAAAATATTTCTTATGGTTTTCTTAGCATAAATTTATTTATTTTATGAAATTGTCCAAAAATTGCTTGGACATCTGGGATGCAAAAGAAACGTTTTCCACCTTTGACCACAAGATGTCATTAGTGTACAACGTGTTGAAAAGCTTCGAGTAATGAACCCTTTTAGATACAGTTGATCCCTTTGGTGCTTCGAAAAGCTTAATTTTCCTATCACTACTAAAAAGTAGAAACAAATGTATGTGTTCTTCCTTCTTTTTCCCCCAAATATGAACCCTATCTGGCCGGCCATTGGTCCCTTTATCTGTGTCAGACTTAACTTTGTTTGTGGGCGTCTTCTAGATAATGCAGCGAGTGGAGCTTGAGGGAGTGACGTCACCTGTGGTTTAGGCTAGAAGGGATACAGCTCTGGCTACTGGGCATGCGCACATCAATCTAACATTATAACATTTCGTTTCGTCTCGTTTAACGAAAATAAAAGAGACATTTTAGCATAGTTTTTATTTTGTAAACAACATTTAGTCTCGTTTTTATTCGTCAACGATATTTCATAATACATTTTATATAGTCATCGTCACATGACCAGCATTTTCGTTTCGTCTCGTCTCGTTTTCGTCACGTGATAAAGGTTCGTTGACGACGATATTTAGTCATAATTTTCGTTGACGAAAGCAACACTACTCTGCATGAACTTTGTGTATTTCTGTTCAAGACAGTTAGGGTATGTCGAAAAACTCCAATCTAATTTTCTCCTCTCGTCCTACATTGCTGTTTTATGTTTTTTTGTAAAGGGCTTTTGACCTTCTTTGCATGTTCATTTTGTATACACTGGGTCGGGACTTCTGCAGCGATGTAGGATGATTTTGAAGTTGGAGAAGAAGATGAGATGGGAGTTTTTCAACCCTAACTGTCTTTAACAGGAATACACAGAGTTCACGCAGAGCTAGACAAGACGAGCAATTAAGGTTAAAAAGTGTATAAACTGTCAATTGTTTTAGAAAAAACTGATCGTTTCATTATACAAGACACTCATTCCTCGGCTGGGATCATTTAGAGCCCTTTGAAGCTGCTTTTAAACTGCATTTTGGAAGTTCAAACTCAGGTGCACCATAGAAGTCCACTATATGGAGAGAAATCCTGAAATGTTTTTCTCAGACGACTTTCCTTTTAGACTGAAGAAAGAAAGACATGAACATCTTAGATGACAATGGGGTGAAAACATTATCTGTACATTTTTGTTTTGCAAGTGAACTACTCCTTTAAATTTAATATAGATTTTTTTGGAATTTGGTAGATTTTTAGCGCTCAAGTAGGGCTGAGCAAGTAGAAGTGTGTGAGATTTTACTATAGCCAGGGATGCATATAAGTTAGGGTGACCATACGTCCTCTTTTACCTGGACATGTCCTCCTTTTTGGCTATAAAATTATGTCCGGGGGGATTTTGTAAAATATCATAAAATGTCCGGTTTTTTTACCTCATTTCACTGACCGTCATTAATTGAACACCTTAAATGCAGCCACTGCCCACCGGCATTATTCTGAGGTACCTGTCTGATGACGTGAAAGACCCAGTTGTCAAAACAAAACAAACGAGGAGCTGCCCTGCAAGAGCTGTATGTCACTAACATGCTGAAACGCAAATGTAGTTTACTAGTTTCACAGACGAATTGCAAAAAAAAAAAATACCCAATGTTCATTCGTGGTCGTGATAAATGTGCACCATCTGCACCTATGCTGCCATCCAAAGGCAAAGTGCAGTAACTACACCAACACTGAAACAGAGAAAAATGCCTTTAAAGTTTTTAGGCCAGCTAGTCAAACATGTTGACACTCTTGTTTCTCGGAAACACTCTCGTTTCTTTGGGACAAAATTGATCAGGAGACTTTGCCACAAGACAAAACAGTTTTCATAAAGTCCATTTTAAGCCTCAATTTTGACCAAATGCGTAGTTACTGCACTTTGCCTTTGGAGGGCAGTATGTGTCTGTTGCCAATAAAGGCAAATCAATTTAAATAAGAATTTAAATAAATGTGATTTCTATTATTGGGAGGAGGGGGGTGCATCCTGGGGAGGGTGTCCTCTTTTTGGATTCTCAGAATATGGTCACCCTATATAAGTTTTTCATTCTCATGAGAGGCTGCAAATTCATGCACATAAATGAAGACTGTAGAGAGAAATCAAAGCCAAAAACCGGACATTTTAGGCAGTTTAAAAATCCTAGCCAGGACATGTCTAGGAAAAAGAGGACGTATGGTCACCCTAATAAATATCTAAAATGTCATTTATGTTGAATAAAGATGCACACACTTTCCAATTGAAACATCTGACAAAAAGTATTGTGTGTGTTTTCCTGCAGTGTCTAAGAACCTGAGCGAGCGGCGGTCCACTAAATCGGACATGTCCCCGGTGTCCATGCGCTCCGGTGTGTCTTCAGCCAAGTCTCAGAACCGTGTCTCTCAGGTGCTGCAGGTTCCTCCTGTCAGCCTGTACCCTCTGCGCAAGAAGAGCATCGCCAAAGACCTGTCTGCTTCATTCAGTACGTGACCCATCACAAGCTTTCTGAAGTGAAAGATTACATGCTGCATGTCTGACTGTTCATCATCATCTAGACTTCTAGACATCTAGTCCTCATACACAATTGACCCATCACAAACCACATGATCTGACCAATCATAATGCAGAATCTGCCATTTTATCCGACAAACAAATCAGACAGGAGAGTAAATTAACTTCGGTGGTTGAAATAAATTACAATCTGTTGTTCATTCATGTTTATTTTGTGCTTTAAAAGGTTAGTTTTGAACTGACACGTAAACCAATCGTCTTTTCTTATTTAATTAAAGGGTTAGTTCACCCAATAATGAAAGTTACCCCATTATTTACTCACCCTCAAGGCATCCTAGGTGTATACGACTTCCTTCTTTCAGACGAATCCAGTCGGAGTTATATAAAAAATTATCCTGGCACTTCGAAGCTCTATTATGGCAATGGACGGATGTTTCTTGCCAACAGTCCAAAACAAGTCCAATAAAGTGCATCCATCCATAAATTGAAGCATAATAATCACTTTAATCTAGCTTGTGCTAACAGTCGTAACACGGAAGCCGACCCAGACGGATGAGAGATCAAAACAAAACGACAGTCACAAATTAGAAGTACAAAATGAGAATTTGAGAAGGAAAATGTTAGAGGATTTCGATAAAAGCCAAGAGAAGACTGGTTTTCCTTTGCAAAAGTAAGGAAACTTTTCTTCATTTGCTCCTGTAAACAAACTTTGGTTTTCACGACTCACAGACGCATATATATTAATATTTTATTTTTTTTACAAAAACACACTGATTTGCTACAGGAGACTTTTATTCACCCTCACGGAGCTGTGTGAGGCACTTTTTATTATGGATGGATGCACTTTTTTTGGACTGTTGACAAGAAACCTCCACCCATTGCCATAATAGAGCTTGGGAGAGCCAGGATAATTTATAATATAACTCCGACTGGATTCGTCTGAAAAGAGAAAGTCGTATACACACACCTAGGATGCCTTGAGGGTGAATAAATAATGGGCTAATTTTCATTATTGGGTGAACTAACCCTTTAAGTAAATAAGAAAAGATGATCGGTTCACATGTTAGTTGATCTGTCACGACACATTAAAGAGCCACAAAACAGTGTGCATTTTTCGAATTTCTTTAAAAAATTGCATTTTAAAACGGAGACTTTAGCTTTATACCTAAAGGTTATACCCAGTTTACTCATACCTAAGTAACTTGCTTCTGTCTTGTCTGTTGGCACGTTGTCAGTTTCCTCTTTAAAGAGGAAGTTGTTCCATGATGTATTTTTCACTGCGTGAGAAAATGAAGAGTGAGAGCAGCATTGTTTGTCAGAAATAGCAACAGTAACTAAATAGGGTTTTTGCAAAGGGTCAGATCCATTATAATTATGCATAATTTCAAATCTAACCAAATAAGATAACCACAGCAGGATTTCACTGTGTGAATTACATTATGTTTATGGGATAGTTCAGGTCAGTAGCAGCTCAGGCAGTGATCATGGTTTAGTGTGTAGTGACTGCTCCCTCTGCTGTCTGAACTGTGTCAGTGCCATCTAATCGACAGTCTGCTGTGCTCTTCAGGTCCAAACTCACCTCAGACGCTGAAGAAAACTTCAGTTGTCACTGCCGATGAGATAAGCACCAAGAGACCCGAAGACACGTCCACTGTCTCGTCCCTGCACTCCAGTCCAACAGTCTCCCCACAGGGATCTCCTCGCAAAGGTACGACCCAGACAAACCTCCAGCAATCCTCAGCCAGTCAGCAACTTTGAGGAATGGTTATATGTTCATCTGTCAATCATCATTGTATTGCGCTGCATTAAATGTTTTGATTATCAAACTAAGCATTTAAATATCACCCTATTAAGACATTGGAAATAGAGTAGATGATGTTTATATTTATGTATACATTTTTTTTCTCCCTATTCTCAATATATCTAGTATATAAGTCATAAAAGCCTGATGTATTAAATATGATACAAAATATAAAACAAAAAAGACCTACAGTTGAGGTCAAAAGTTTACATCCCCCTGAAGAATCTTGAAAATTTTAAATTATTTTACCAGAACAAGAGGGATCATAAAAATGCATGTTATTGTTTATTTAGTATCAACCTGAATAAGATATTTCACATAAAAGATGTTCACATATCCACCTATTTCCTGAGTAACGGATGATATAACCGCCATTCCAGTTGGGCGAGATTTTGAGATCCATCTTTTCATACTGAGGGTCTCATATGCAGCTATTACAGAAGGTTCAAACGCTTAATGCTCCAGAAGGAAAAACCATGTGTTAAAACCTGGGGAGTGAAAACTTTTGGACAGAATGGAGATGTGTAAATTTTTCTGATTTTTCTTAAATATCATATTTTTCATTTAGTACTGCTCTTCAGAAGCTACAGAAGATAAGTTAAATAAGTAAAATAAGTTTAATTTACCCTGATCTTCAAATTCAAAAAGTTTTAAGTTCTAAATGCATCTTTTATCTTCTGGAGCATCAATGAGTGTTTGAACCTTCTGTAATAGTTGCATATGAGTCCCTCAGTTGTCCTCAGTGTGAAAAGATGGATCTCAAAATCATACAGTAATTGTTGGAAAAGGGTTCAAATACACAAAAATGCTGAAAAACCACTGAATTTATGGGACCTGAAGGATTTTTCTGAAGAACAGCAGGCAGTTTTACTGTTCAGGACAAACAATTCAGGAACAACTATCAATAAACAAAAAAACACAGCTGTGGATCATTCAGGCAACAACACAGTATTAAGAATTGAACGGGATCTTTTTTTATAAATTCAACTATTATTTTCTCTTGTGGACTATTTGTAAACATCTTTCATGTGAAATATCTTATTCAGGTCAGTACTAATAAACAATAACATGCATTTTGTATGATCTCCACTTAACATTTTGCACATTCTGACAGTGGGGTGTAAACTTTTGAACAATTTTGTCAAAAGAATTCATAAAATGTTTCAGTCATACTGTTATTTAACATTTCAGGCTTTACAGAGTTAATCTTGTCTTTAGTAATATCAAAGCTTCATTGTAAATTAAATCTTCCCATCATTCTCTCACAGTGGGCGGAGCTCCCAGACAGAACTGCGGCCAGCTGAACCTGTCGGGTTCATCCTCGTCTCTGGCCAGCGAGGTCGGCGTCAGGACGGCAGGCGGACGCACATACGGCATAGGTGGGGCTTTCCTTCAGAGACAGATCCTGAGGATGACCTGTCAGAGCAGCAAACAGGAAGAGAACAGACAGGGACAGGAAGAAACACGCAAGCGCTTCAGGTCCCCCTTCAGATACTTGAGAGACAGGAGCAAGTCCAGGGACAGATCTGGGACAGTAAGACAGGATGAGCAGCAGGCAGACAGTCTGAAGACAGACAGACACAGGAGGAGGAAAACTGTGTGACTACTTGCTATTACATGCTGTTCCTGTTCCTCCACATCAGTGTAGTTCAGTCATTTATTCACATTCAGTCTTTCATAATTGAAGTTGCATTTCAAGAAAGGTTGTATGCCCAATTATGTTCAATGTGTGATTCAGTCTGGTGATTTTTCGCACAAATAGTGTTGGTGTTTTACAGAAGGTGAGAGAATGATGACAGGATCAGGACAGGATGCTTTCATGTGTCATAGTTCAGCCTCCTCTTCTTCACGGTTTCTCTGTAATGACTGTGAGGTTTCCATCAGTTGTGTAATAAAGGCAGATGTTTGCGTTGTGCTGTTGGGTCTGTTTTGTCCTTAGTGATGTCTTTCGAGTGTAATAGCAGATGTGCTGATCTTCTATCTGCTCTCTCTCATAGGTTATGCCCTCATGCCCGCTGGCAGGTCTGATCTATCTGACTCCAGTGAAATCTCCTCCCGCTCCAGCATTGTCAGTAATGGCTCTGTGGACTCCATGCCCACAGCACCCACCGTCAGCATCGTGTCAGAGATGCCCGTAAACATCCCAGCTGACTGCAGTCAACCCGGGACGAGGTAGCGTATCCCACAACACCTCAGCAGTGTTGTTTTCGTCACCGATGACGATGACGAAATCATTTCGTTGACGCCACTTTTTTCCATGACGATAACGAGATAAAAATGGCTCGTTGATGACTAAAACATGACGAGACGTGTGTGAGTTTTCGTTGACGAGACGAAAATAGACGAAAATGTTAGTGGGTGGTCCGTCAGACGTTTAAAATGCATTACATTTCTGCTTATTGTGCATGCCAATTAAAACCGAAAAAGTATCTGCCGCTATGGCAAGCCTTTTTAGCATTAAATACTCTTTGCTATACTACTATGGCAAGCCGTTTTAGCATTCCATCCTTGTTTGTCTTTTATGTTCTAAAACATTTTTTCATTATTGTAATTATTGGTAAAAATAGTCGATCCGGAAGCTCACATTGTGTTGAACTATAGATCTGCTATTTTCAGAACTTATAAGTGACACTACCCAACAGCAAAATACTTACTGACCTACATTAATTTCTTAAAAGACTACTTTTCCCCCCTTTTTTGACTAAAACTAGACTAAAACCTTTTTGACTTTTCGTCGACTAAAACTAGACTAAAACCTTTTTGACTTTTCGTCGACTAAAACTAGACTAAAACCTTTTTGACTTTTCGTCGACTAAAACTAGACTAAAACCTTTTTGACTTTGCGTCGACTAAAATTGGACTAAAACTATCACATTTAGAAGTGACTAAAATTTGACTAAAACTAATAACCATTTTAGTCCAAAAGACTAAGACTAAATCTAAGATGGTTGTCAAAAACAACACTGCACCTCAGAGAGTCTTGAGCTAAAGCAGGTTGATTCAAAATGATTCTGCTGGATTCAAGGTGTCTCTGCAGTTTGAGCAAACATTCCTTAAGCCCCATTCACACCAAGAACGATAACTATAAAATTGGGCTGCTCGATTATGGCAAAAATCATTATCATGATTATTTTGGTCAATATAACACAATTATGAGTGGGTCCAAAACTCTATATGATTGATTAATTTAAAGATTGCACTGCAATAGAAAAAAAATAAATAAAAATGAAACAGCTTTTTTCGGTGGGAAATTAAATGTAATTATTGAATGTAAAATAAAACGGCATAGTCTTCATTGTAAGAATTAAACATGCTTTGTTTCTTATAAAAACTACAAAAGTCCCTCCGTCAAGAGCGGTGAGTGATCTTGTCTTTTTCTTTTGTTGTTTGATTAACATTAAGCACAGAGACGGCAGAAGGAATATTACTTGTGGCCGCTTTGAAGAGCTGCACGGATCCAATATACTGTTACACATGTATTTTCATTCTCAACTGTTTATGATCATTTGAGACATAACTGATGAAGGTTTACAGGAATAATCACCAAACGCCACATTTTGACATATATTTGCATGTATTTGACGCATCTTCAGCTAAACGTCTCTGAACGCATTCACAGAACAGCGCAAATTCTCTTTCGTTCTTTTTAAAAACACAACATCAAATAAACATTAATAAATGAAGCACATCTTATTTTATGCAAGTCATGTTACATAATTTTACTGATTTGCATGTGGGCTTATAGAGGAACGAAAGCACACAAAGGGGACGGAATCGGGAGCAATAATCATTTTATCTTGATTATTGTATTTTCATAATCGTTTAAAGCCAAAATCGAAATATGAATATAAAGATAACATAGCTTCCACACCAGCGGATGATATCGCCTGTTTAATCTAAGCGCACACCTGTCTTCCGCTTTAATTTCTTGAGCTTGTTATAGCAGGATTGATTCTGATTGGCTGTCAGTGTTTGTTGTTAATCAGCTGAAAAAAAAACGTTCTGAAAGTTATTTTAATGATATCGTTTCTCTGTGCCTTTACCGTTATACTGTAGCTGTGGAGTGGACTCTGCTATTACTATATACTATATCTTTACCGTTATCTTTACAGTTATCTTCCTTGGTGTGAACAGGCCTTTAAAAAGGCTTACATTCAGTACAAGGCCATAAGAAATGTGAAATTTTAGGGTTTCTGTGGGTCTTAAAAAGTCTTAATTTACTCTTTCACAAATTAAATAGTGTAATAAATGTATTGTTCATTATTCGTTCATGTTAGTTAATACATTAACTAATCTTAACAAATGACACTGTTTTGAAAAGTGTTACTGATTAATTAGTATGTAAACAACTTTATTTATTTATTTATTTATCATGTGGCTGCACAAAAAATAGAAAACATGACAAACAAGGGAATGACATGACAAAAAGGAACAAAGAAGATAAATCTTATAAACATGCTCCTTTTTTGGCGCAAAAAAATAAAAAAAAAAATAAAAAAAAATGAAATAAAGAATAATAAACAAGGCAATTAGGCTACAGTTGCATTTACAGCTCATGAACCCATTCTTAAACACCCTTCACCAATGTAAACATATTACTTCATTCAATAAAAGTTATGCTTCTAGGTTACACCACTATATTCCAAGTTCCTGATTAACAAAATATTCTGCAATTATTTTGTCTTTATACATTTTTTTAAATCTCGCAATAGTTGCAGATTGCTTCATTTCATCAGTTAAAGCGTTCCATAGTTTAACTCCATGAACAGACACACACCTGTTTTAAAGCAGTCTGTGAAAACAAAGTTACAAAAGTTTGAATTCAAAAGTTTGAATTCAGTTGTACAGTATGTATTAATAATAATCAATCAATAAAACATCTACATTCAGTATCCATTCAGTATCTCAGAGTAAACTATAGCTGAATTTATGTTCAAGCTCTGTAGGCAGCATTTGTGGTTTTATGTTGATTACCACAGAAAAAAATTGCAATCCGTCCATCAAAGAATCACTTTACTCACTTTAGAATATTTAACCAGTTATTGACTTTCTTTTCATAATGAGAGAGAATGTTCATGGATGTCTGTGCTTTTCTCTAATCCCAGTTCATCTTCGACTCGACACCCCGCCGTGAGGGACTCCAGCTTCACGTTCTCCAGCAGCGCAGAGGAGCTGACGGTGCCCGAGCAAACCTCCATCTCTGAGATGGCAGACAGCGGCCGCGGGAGCTGGACCTCCTGCTCGAGTAACTCCCACGACAACCTCCAGACTCTCCCAGGCCAGCGAGCTCTGGATCTTCTCAACCATCGACATACGCCCATGGGCGGCCCGATCGCAGAGGTGGAGATCGGCCCCAGTTTGCCAGAAGACAGTTGCTCCAGAGACGGATCTGAGCTCAGTCAGTCTAGACAGAGCTGGACGTCCTCCAGTTCGCTGTCGGACACTTACGAGGGCAGCTACGGCACCATCAAACGCAAGACGCAAGATCAGCAAAGCACAGACGCTTCGTACAAGACGATCACGTCCAGCACGGAGAAGGGACTCATAGGTGAGACACCAGCAGGTTTCACTGTCCTCTCGTTAGATGATAAATGTGCAGCTATTCTGACTCGCTTGTGTCTTGATAGCTCTAGGACACTTATGTTTGTAGAGAGATTCACCCAGGACGTCCTGCACTTTCCACAAATAGGGCACAAAATAGAGCTTTTCAAAATACACACGGTTAGTGCTTTAACAGAGTGAGTTTTGACGAAAAATATAACAATTTGACTAGTTGTTTCTGTTCAAAGCGATTCTCAAAAAGTATTGTTTAAATTATAATCAGTTGTCGCAAGTAAAAAGCCTAAAAAAGGGTTCAAAAGTTATTAATGGTATTTGATTTTCTTCTATCAGAAATAAATATATTTTACTGCATAAGAACAAGCACAAGGCGCTTATGCTGTGTTCTGTGCCCTGTTTGTGTCAAGCGGCAAAGGGTTAAAGGGTTAGTTCACCCCAAAATTAAAATTAGCCCATTATTTACTCATTCTCAAGCCATTCCAGGTGTATATGACTTTCTTCTTTCAGACTAATCCAATCCAACTGGAGTTATATTAAAAAATGTCCTGGCTCTTTCACTGCAAAAAATGCTTTTCTTACTTAGATTTTTTGTTTTGTTTCTAGCCAAAATATCTAAAAAAAAAATTTTTTTTTTTTAGACAAGTAAAAATTATTTCCTTGTTTTCAGAAAAAAACAAGTCAAAATGAAGTGCGTTTTTGCTTGAAACAAGCAAAATAATCTGCCAGTGGGGTAAGAAAAATAATCTTGTTTTCTGTTTGAAATAAGATTTTTTTGCTTATCACATTGGCAGATTATTTAGCTAAGCAAAAACTTAATTTTGACTTGTTTTTTTCTGAAAACAAGACAATCATTTTTTCTTGTTTAGAAAATCCTTTTTGAATTAAGAATTTTTAGATATTTTGGCTGGAAACAAGAAAAAAAATCTAAGTAAGAAAATAATTTTTCGCAGTGTTGAAGCTTTAGAATGGAAATGGGTGGGTGTTTCACTTCATGAGTCCAAAACAAGTCCAATAAAGTGCATCCATCCATAATAAAAAGTGACTCACACAGCTCCGGAGGTGCGAATAAAGGCCTCCCATAGCAAATCAATGCATTTTTGTAAAAAAAAAAAAACGTAAAACGTAATAATTACTTTAATCTAGCTTACGTTTCGTTATTATGTTTATTATATATTATAAAAAAAAAACGCCTGGATTCGCTATAGGAGGCCTTTATTCATCCCCCGGAGCCGTTTGAGGCACTTTTTATTATGGATGGATGCACTTTATTGGACTTGTTTTGACCTGATGAAGAGAAACACCTGCCTATTGCCATGATAAAGCTTAGGAGATCCAGAACAATTTTTTATATAACTCCTATTGGATTCATCTGAAAGAAGGAAGTCAAATACGCCTAGGATGGCTTGAGGGTGAGTAAATAATGGGCTAGTTTTAATTTTTGGGTGAATTAACCCTGAAAATCTGCTTGTGTTGTGACTGCTGTGTCAGTGTCTTAGTGATTGTCTTTTTGATTTACGTACCCCGTTTCATTCATTGATGTTTGCTTTGTGTCTGTGTGTGTTTGTGCGTGTCTCTGTGTGTGTTTTGTTTCTTTCTTTGCTCCTTCCCCGTCATCACGTCACTTCCTGCACCTCTCCGCCTGCTTCCTGCCAGTGTACTGTGTAACGTCACCCTGCAAAGACGATAGGTTCAAAGCGCCGCCCCCGACTCCGCCGGGGTACCAGGGCCTGATGCTGGGCGACGCGCAGGAAGGAGGAGCCTTGCGGCCGGCCCACGTAAAGCCGCCCGAGTATAGCGTGGCCTTGCAGAGGTGCAAGCTGCGACACAGCCTGGCCGAACCCAACCTGTCCAGACCGCCCAGTGTTACTCTCCATTCTCTTGCTGATAGTGAGGAGGGTATGTGGTCGAACCCTGCGGGGCAGAGAAACGCGTCCGGCTCGCATTTCAGCCCTCAATTCAAATTTAACACCAAGAACATATGATTTTTGACTGCTTCAACATTACACTAATAGCATAATAGTAAAGGATTAGTTCACTTCCAGAATAAAAAAAAATCCTGATAATTGACTTACTCTATGTCATCCAAGATGTTCATGTCTTTCTTTCTTCAGTCGAAAAGAAATTAAGTTTTTTGAGAAAAAGATTCCAGGATTTTTCTCCATATAGTGGACTTCAATGGGAGCCAATGGGTTGAAGGTCCAAATTGCAGTTTCAATACAGCTTCAAAAGGCTCCACATGATCCCAGCCGAGGAATAAGGGTCTTATCTAATGAAATGATCAGTCATTTTCTAAATAAAATACAAATTTATATACTTTTTAACCACAAATGCTCATCTTGCACTAGCTTGACCTCATGTATTAAATAATCATGCACGTGTGATGTAGGCGCAAGTACCGTTCTAGTGTTTTTAAAGCAAACATGCAAAGAAAGTCAAACACCCTTTATAAAAAAAAAAGAGTAAAAACAACATTGAATTTTAAAGTTGGAAGAGTCCTACCGTTTTTTAACTGAACTATACAGATGAAGAACTAACCGCACGCGACCTTTCCAATGTGATTACTTGATGCATCAGGGTTTCTGCAGGTCTTTAAAGAGTCTTAAAAAATCTTAAACTTAGTCGTATCAAATTTAAGGCCATTAAAAGTTTCAAATTTTACAAGAAAGAAATTTATGATTTCAGGAGGTCTTAAATATGGGGACGGAAAGACCAAAATTGCAGTATGGCTTAATGTGACGATTCTTCAAAACGCTATGATTTAATTGAATATGAACACTGCACATTCTTAGTACGGTGCTGCGATGCTTTGTGTACTGCCATAACCAGAAAAAAGTTCAGCCGTTCCAAAAGCGCCACCTGCTGGCAGTGAATTAATGTGGATTTTCAATAACAATGTTGTTTTCCTTCAAACCAATGTGAAAATTTAAAAAAGTTTTTACTCTGCAAACACACAGAGCTGTAAATGTGGACTGGTGGATCAGTAAGAATCTAAACAGTAAAATGTGTTTATGTTGTTTATTTAATATAATAATTTATTGATAATAGTTATAATATATAATAATTAATACTTTTGACTCATCCATTTTCTTAAAAATGGTTTAAAGGCTGAAATGTGAAGTTTATAATTTTACAAAATGTTTTGTTTTTGTGAAAACTTGTATCTGAACTGTAAGTCATGCTTTTTACAATCATTTTACAGCAATTAGATGCTATTTACACTAAGTGAAGATAGCAATGGATTCTATTTAGACTAGGTGAAAATAGTTGTATTTTTTTGTGATATGCTATTTATACAGTGCGAACAGCTACTGTATAGATTTTATTTACACTGTGTTAAAATAGCATGATTTTCTGCTATTTATACTACTTATTGCAAATATTAACAATTGTCTGCACCTTATTGATATTTCTTTCATCTTTCATCTGATGTATTATGTGATTTGAAAAGTAAGAAAAAAAAGTTTGGCAAAAGGCGGATGTGAACTCAAGTCAATCGTGTCAAAAGGACTACAGTATACGTTTTACCATCTACACCACTGGAGCTGATGTTTTGTAGTCGTCTTTTGTAGTGTTGACTGGCCCAATGTAAAGAGCCTTTATCAACAAGGGGGACTATTTGCACTTAGTGCACTTAGTTTTATTTGTGCAGGTCTTAAAAAAGGTATTAAAATTCTTAAATTTGATCTTTAAAATCCTGCAGAAGCCCTGAACATGAAGACGCACATCACAGAGCTAGTGCAAGACAAGCGTTTGTGGTTAGTACAGAAGTAAAGAAATGTTTATTTTTTTTAAGAAAAATCGTTTTTATTGTTTAAGAAAATGACAGATCGTTTCGCTAGGTAAGACCCTTATTCCTCAGCTGGGATCATTTAGAGCCCTTTGAAGCTGCACTGAAACTGCAGTTTGGACCTTCAGCCCATTGGCTCCCACTGAAGTCCACTATATGGAGAAAAATCCTGAAATGTTTTCCTTAAATGTGACCCTGGACCACAAAACCAGTCTTAAGTAGCACGGGTATATTTGTAGCAATAGCCAAAAATACATTGTATGGGTCAAAATTATCGATTTTTCTTTTATGCCAAAAATCATTAGCATATTAAGTAAAGATCATGTTCCATGAAGATATTTTGTAAATTTCCTACTATAAATATATAAAAACTTGATTTTTGATTAGTAGTATGCATTGCTAAGAACTTCATTTGGACAACTTTAAAAAGGCGATTTTCTCAATATTTAGATTTTTTTGCACCCTCAGATTCCAGATTTTCAAATAGTTGTATCTCAGACAAACATTGTCATATTTTAACAAACAATATATCAATGAAAAGCTTATTTACTCAGCTTTCAGAATACGCAAGAAACTCAATTTCGACAAATTTACACTTATGACTGGTTTTGTGGTCCAGGGTCACAAATACCTTAATTTCTTTGTGACTGAAGAAAGAAAAACACATTCCATGTGAACGACCCCTAAATTATGGGTTTCTAACTAATCACGTGAATGAGCTAATCGATGTAAAAAAAAAAAAAGTTTAATTTGAACAAACTAATATTCCTTTTAAATTTACATTGGGGTGAAATGTGGCCTGGTCGTGTTTCAGTGTCATCGGGTGTAAATAGCGTTGCTGTCAGTCAATGTTAATGAAGCGCTCAGTGTAGATCAGCATTGATGGCTTGATCTCAGCATCACATGCTTGTCCTTCTGTGTGTGTTTCAGATGAGCAGGTTTCTGCCGTGTGACCAGACATCAGCGTTTCACAGACACTCCTGCTTTAAACTCCAGCTTCGTGCCAGAGAAGGTACTCTCTTCAGGTTTGCAGCATCTTTGAGGTCATTTAACGACAAAACAAGCCTATTCTTGATCATTGACCTCAACTCAAGATAGATTTTTCAGTGACCAGTGAAGATCGTCCACCAAATGTCTCTCCAAATGCTTCCTTAAGCTGACCCACCTTTCACCCACCTGTCATGCATTGTTTACCATCTGGAGAAAACTGATTAGTTTGAGCACCACAGCGTGTGCATGCAGCACCTCTCATATCCAACAACATGCTTCAGAGACGAACCTTTATGGTACTTTACCGACGCACACTCCTCTGGTTTGCTTGTGAAGTGGAACAAGCTTTGCGAGATCAGGACGGTTCTGCGGCGCCGCACGATTTCAGCATCTGACGTGTTTACACACATTCCCGGTTTACAGTGTTTCTTCTTGCCGAAATGCGCATCGTGCTGCGTCTGCCTGTTTTTTTACGCAATAAGGACGCTGCAGTCGTCCGATTTGTACAGTCTCAGCTATTGGATTTGCTACTCCTGTCGTTGTACATAGCGAGCGAGATCGATACTGCTTGTCAAGGGAAAATATATTTATATGCTAGATGTGCATTTTCATTCCTTGTTAGTTGACGCTCTTTGGACATTTTGTATAGAATGCAAATGGTTTAATAGTCGTTGCTCTCTGTAAGCAAATAAATACATTTGTACATGAACTAAACCTTAGATGTATAGGGTTGAGATGAAACTAATAAATGTATTATATTAAGGGACATAACTGGAGTATTACATTCTGATCATTTACCTGTCTGGACCCAGATGCTTCTCTTCTTGTTATTTTTAGTACGTGTTGTTTTGCTATGAACAGCATTGATTGTATTAATGATATAAGCATAAAGGGTTTTTTACCGTATGTTTTGTTGTAAATGAATGTTACTGATCATGTACAGCTGAGAAGAGAGTGCGCTATATAAACTGTATTTTCACTATTTTGTTGAAATAAATCTGGGGTTGTGGCTGCTCCTGTTACCG
>NC_133379.1:12072010-12107010 GCF_049309525.1 Garra rufa
ATATATATATATATACAGATTTAAAGCTTTTTATAAATTATAATTGAGCAGAGGTTTTCTTTAAAGATTATAAGGTATATTTAAAGTTTTAATTTATAGTTTGTTTGAAATTAACATGCGCAGTAGAAGAATAATAAGGCAAAACAAATGTTTTGGTTAATAAAAAAAATCTTTAAAAATAAATACTTTTCTCTTTACTGCGGAAGTACAGTATAAGGGGCCCTGCAAAATTGACCAGAGAAGGAGGGGGGCCCCGGAGTAAAAAAGGTTGGGAACCCCTGCTGTACATGATTTAATTGGAGGGATTACTGTCATGGCTTCACTATAAAGTCACTTTGAGTAAAAACTGGCACAACTCACCCCACTCTCCCCTACTTGAAGAATAGCTTACAACATATACAAAGCAACTACAAATGTTTATATAGGACAACTCATATATTTGATCACACACGGTAACACGTATTGTTTACACTCGCTGAAAAACCTTCTCACGAGCCAACATACACTAGTGACGTATCGTCCTTTTTCCTTGTATGTGGAATTGACTCGCTCCACCCATTCTGTTAAAAGAGAAAGTGAAAGCAAACATTGACTTTTTTAGTTTACTGCGTGGCCACAACAAGAAAAGAGAAAATGGACAGAAGCGACAAAACAAGTATGGAAACATATTTAGAGAATTTTCCAGTGAACGTCCAGGGCTACGTTTCCCAAAAGCAACCATTCTCGCAAGTTCCGTCGTTACCAATAGAGTTCAATGGAACTAATGATCATAGTTAGCTAACGATGCTTTTGGGAAACGTACCCCAGGTCAGTTAAAATATATACTTTTATTAAACGTATATGCAAAAACCAACGAATACATTTTGTGTGTAGAACTAGGCCTACCTCCGTATTGGCAGTTTATACAGAACTAGAACTTTCCAATGTTGTTTTAGACGAACGTTCAGTTTAAGTCTCACAACACAGTGCTGCGTTTTATAATGCCGCGCTAAATAAAACAAATAGACTTTAATTAATATAAGTTAAACATTTAAAAACCGCGAGACGTTTAGGGTCCCCCTCCCCTCCACTGCCCTTCGTCTCGCCTTTTTAATAAGTTAAAAGTTAACTAGTTACGATTGAAGCGCTACTTTCTCTCTCCGTTGTTCATTTCGTTATGCTGTAGTCGAAGAATAATGGCATTATGTAAAGGTCAGTTTATTTATTTACCTGAAATTTTATTTTTATGTTAATTTAAATTAATTTGAATTAGGGTTTAGAATGATTCACCTATTTATGCTATGGGTTATGTATTTTGCTGGTTAAATTGGTTACATAAATAGTTTTTTGTATCATTAACATAAATGAAGGTTCTATGTATTTTAATACACCGTAAACAAAGCATACAGGTTGAAAACATTTACTATCATGAATAAGCTGTGCCATTCAGTCCAAAATATATAGTTAATGCATTACATAGCTACTGTGGATGTAATAACATTAAGTAGCACACTTTTTTATTTATTCATTTATTTATTCCTGAGAAACACAGTAATTTTAAACAAGAATAAAGAAAAAACTGAACTTAATTTCCTTAACTGGCCAGAAATGGATCTAATTTTGTCTAAAGTAAAGTATCTTAAATGTACTTTTAGTTTCTGTTAAATTTCAGAATTTGAAATAGTTAAATGGAAAGTGATATTTCTAGTTAGTCGGCTTTGTGCCAGAGTCAATAATAACATTAGTATGAGTACATAGATTAGATCATTGTGATTCAATATAAGAGGACTGTATGGTTTTGTCAGCCAAATTAAATGTAATTAAAAAGACAAAAACAAACTTTTTCCTTTAAAAGCATAGAAATTAGAGGCTGTTTTCTGCTCATGCATAAAAAATGCCTTTCAAAAATGACTGTAGCTCACCTGTGTTTACGCAATGGTCTGTTTGTCTGTATTGAAGACACAGAGTTTCTGTTGCTCAGCACAAAATATCACTACTGTTGTTAAGGAACTTAAAACAATAATAAAGCAGTTCTCTACATTTTTCAGCCTGCAGTTTTGCTGTTTTTGCTAAATCCATTGGTCCACACAATTTTAAATACAATCGGTTTGTCTTTTACTACTTTATTGTCCTATTTTGTCACCAGCATTTAAACACAAACACCATGTTTACAGAATTTTGTATTTTTTAAATGTCATGAGGTGCCACTGATAAAGGTGTTTCTGCAATTTTTTTAACGATCTGTTCATTTATTTTAATAATAAGACTACGTTTTTAAATGATAAGATAACTGTTGAGTGAACTCCCATCTTGAATGAAACAAGAAATGAAGAAAAAACAGGGAAAGAGTTGCTAGACCAGAGAAAAGAGAAATCCAAAGGGAGAAATAAAATATGACTGTAATGAAGAAAGAATGACAAAAGACAATGAGAGAAAGCAAGAGGATGTGAGTGAAGACAGACACCTGAGAGAGAAGGATGCTGCAGACCAAGAACATCTCAGGGATCAGACAGAAAGTCAGAAATAGGTGAAATGACTCATGCTAGAGAACGTTTATGAGAGATTTCAAGTGAAAAAGGTAAATTATATATATTTAAGTGATAATCTATGACTTGGCATGCATTTATTGGAAGCAAACAAAACCATGATATCTAGGCAAAGAACCACCCAACACCTGGTCATGGACTATATCCTGATAATGGTGTACCATTAACATGGTATATAATTTCCATGACTTTTCCAGTTTTAGATATTACTCTTTTAAAATTATGTGACCTCATACAGTTTATACAGCAAAGGCAAATGTGAAGTTAATATATTTTTTTGAAGTGTACATAACATCTTAAATTGCTCTCTTTATCAGATCTAAGGATTGTGCTGTTGGGTAAAACTGGATCAGGAAAGAGTTCAACAGGAAACACCATCATTGGCAACATTGTGTTTAAGATTGGTATGTCCTTTAACTCTATTACTACATGCTGTCAATCACATCTGACAACAGTGGAGGGCAGAAACATCTCAGTGATCGACACTCCAGGACTGTTTGATACAAATGAGTCAATGAGTGAAGAACAACGGAAAGCTGAAATAGTGAAGTGTGTCTACATGTCTGCTCCTGGTCCTCATGTGTTTCTGCTGATCATGAGACTGGACATGAAATACACAAAAGAGGAGAAAGACACAGTGAAATGGATTCAGGAGAACTTTGGAGAAGAAGCTACTCGATACACAATCATTCTGTTTACTAGAGGAGATCTGCTGAAGGGAAAAAGATTATATGATTATATGAATGAAAATAATGATCTCAAGGCTCTTGTTAATGAGTGTGGTGACAGATTTAATTTATTCAATAATGAAGACATGAAGAACCGCTCTCAGGTCACTGAACTACTGGAGAAGATTGAGAAGATGGTGGAGGAGAATGGAGGACAGCACTACACTAATGAGATGTATAGAAAAGCCCAGAAAGAAATTGAATGGGAGGCTTGGAAACAAAAAGCTAAAGTTCATGGAAAAACAGCACTAGAAGTAACAGTAGTAGGAGGAGCAGTAGTAGCAATGGCAGGAGGACCAGCAGAAGCAGCAGCAACAGCAGTACGAGCAGCAGCAGCAGGAGCAGCAGCAGCAACAGCAGTAGCAGAAGCGGTAATGGGAGCAGTAAAATCAGGCTTAAAAATATAGTCTAATTCAGTCATTCCCAAAGGCGGGGTCCCGACCCACAAGTGGGTCGCGGGAAATATTGTATGGGTCGCCAAGTCGAGCACTATTTTTCAGTGCGCTATATACTCTTGATTAAAATTTATATGTGTAGTTCACCTATTAGCCGCACGAGGGAGCTCGTTGTTTTCTTCTTCTGCTTTCTTTTTTTTGTTGTTGTTCTTTAGCTGCGCTCTGCATCGCCGGTTTCATACTCCGTCTGCAGTTCGTATGCGTTGCGTATTTTTTTCCGCACCCATGTTAACGGATTGGAGCGTTCACACTGCACGCGGTTGCAGTCCAGCAGTGCGTCCCAGAAACAGTGCGTTTGCAGCAGAGCAGCGATCATTTCGGCAGAGTCTATTTTTTGCTGTGCTGCAAGCGCTGCATGTGCTGAATTAAAGTGACAGCGCATTGTTCGCTGTAAAAATTAACATGGATTGACACGAAAATGTCCCATAAATGCATATAAATGAAGTCCACTTTTTCACAGTCAACAGGTGGCTTTTTAGCTAGGTCTGCAAATCTGCATTTTACTTAAATAAATAAAAAATGTGCTTTGTCAAATATCTGTATCTCTTTTAAATAGTTAAGTGGAAGCATGACCTTAAAAATGGTCACACATATTTTGTTAATGCATAAATTCTCTTCGTGATATATGAACTATATGGGCTTAATGTTTATTGGGTCACAAGGATTTATCGACTTTAAAATGTGGGTCCCCAGAAAAAAAGTTTGGGAAACACTGGTCTAATTAAATGACAAAAAAAAAGAGAAAGACATTTTTTTTTACAATAGCTGTGTGGGGAGCCCAACATGTGGCACAGTTATTCTACCCAAGTTTGAGTCCTTGATTTTGGTCCTTTGACATTTATTTCCTCCTCTCTCCTCATTCACTTCCTGTCAAATCTCTATGGTTTCCTGTCCAAATAAATGTCAAAAATGTTAATATGCTGTTTCTAAATGTATAATCAGTTCTTTGCAAGCACATTCAGATTTAATGACTGAGTGAGTAGTTTGTAAAACTTTTACAAGAATTGTATTGAATGTTTTAATTAATTTGTAATAACATATCTTTTTTGTTATTGTATTGAAGTTTATTTGTCGTTGTTTATAATTCTTTTTGTTTACTTGTTAAAGATGTTCCTACTTGCTTAGTCCTGCATACTCCTTAATTAGGCACGGATTGACCTGTATACACCCTCTGGTAATTATCCATATATTAATGGGTCCTGATTTATAAAAGAGACTAGTATCCTGATGTTTGTAAGGTGTGTTTTCATGAACAGTGTAAGTTGGTTTCTTTGTTTATATAGTGTAACTTTGACTGTGTACTCTTAAGTATGGTTGATTCAAATGTGTGTGTTTCTTTTCTTGTTTAGAAACCACACACACATATCCAAATGATGTATTTCATGCTCATGTTTGCTCTATCTGCTTCAATGAATAAATAAAGTGATCATATGGAATTGTATCATTGGCCTCTATGTTCTAGACACCCCTGCTAACCCTTTAACATGATATTTATTTTGTGTTTGTGCTACTCATTTGGTTTCACTTTCTATTGGCTCTTAAAACAAACATGCAAGTTGGTGTTATAGGGTTAGTGATCTTTGCAACTGTTGTCTCTTGGCTTGCTTAGTTGGGAACAGTTATATTTAGCAATATCTGACACTTGACACTATTGGATGGAACTTAGCAGAGCTGCAATGACCTCACTGTTTTCTGTTTTCATATAAACTGTTTGCTATTGTCTTCTTGTAAAAAGCTCTTTTACAATGGAAAAATTCGAATTTTAGCTTTACAAAGAATGTCATGACACTGTGTTTTTTAGATTCCAAAAATGAAGTACTTGTAATGAGATCAAATTACACACAATAGTGAGTGAGTTTTATTGTAGGCTGATATGACAAAATATAACAATATGACAAATGAAATATCAGTTGGTTCTGTTCAAATTGACAAATCGATTTATTAAAGGTTATTATTCAGTTATTAAAGGTATTTGATTTTCTTCTATCAGAAATAAAATAAAACATATTTTACTGCATAAGAACAAGCGTGAGTAACTTATGCAATGATCTGTGCCCTGTTTGTGTCACGTGGCCGAGGGTTAAAGGGCTAGTTTACCCAAAAATGAAAATTAGCACATTATTTACTCTTCCTCAAGCCATTCTAGGTGTATATGACTTTCTTCTTTTAGACGAATCCAATTAGAGTTATATAATTGCAGAACAGTTTGGAAGTGTGGAAGCCCATTTCAGCCTCTGAAAAAAGGTAAATTGCAACTTTTTGTCCCAACTCTGAATTTCCGTGCAACTGTGAGTTTATATCTCGCAATTCTTTCTTCTTTATTATATATTTTATATTTCATATTATATATTTTTGATTATAAAAATAGTCAGATCTGCAAGTTTATATTTCAGTTTTGCAGGGTAAGCAGACACAGTCCTTGTATCCCACCAGACATCACCTTCAAGCAAAGAAGGGTACTTTACTTTCCACTCCATTTTACAAGTTTAGACTCAAGTGTAAATCAGTGTAAAACATTGCAGATCACAGTCAAAGTTGTTCTAATGTGTTGTTGTCAGTTCTAGCCATCCAGTCTCCCTTAAAAGTCATTTGAGCTGTGATGCAACCCTCTAGAGGTAGGTTTTCCAAGGTTTTTCTTTCTTTTTTTTTTGAGGAAAACATGACAGGATTTTTCTCCATATAGTAGACTTCAATGGTGCTTAACAAATGCAGCTTCATAGGGTTACAAACGATCCCAGCTGAGGAATAAGGGTCTTATCTAGCGAAACAATCAGTTATTTTCTAAAAAAAAATATTACAATTTATATACTTTTTAACCTCAAATGCTTGACACGTGCCCCAATAAAAATCTGAGTTATAATTTACTTTGATAATCCCAAAATAAAGATATTAATCTATAATTTATATGCAACAACCAAATAAACGCTTCTAAACACAAAGCAGTTTAACCGGACAAACTGGCCCATGCATGCAGATATTCATGCCTGCGTGGCACGCACGTCTTTGTATTTAAAGGGATAGTTCACCCAAAAATGAATATTTGTTGTGTATCTGCTTACCCCCAGGGCATCCAAGATGTAGGTGACTTTGTTTCCTCAGTAGAACACAAATGAAGATTTTTAACTCAAAGCTTGTGACGATACATTGATGTCATCAATGTCTTAGGAAATCAATGTTTTGTCATGAGCAGCAGGGTGTAATTTGGATTTGTCTGTGCATGTTTTTTTTTTTTTTTTTACTTTTAAAGGTCTGGTGGCCATCCACTGCCATTATATGGCTGACAGACTGCAACTGTTTTCATTAAAAATCTTTGTTTGTGTTCTACTGAAGAAACAAAGTCACCTACATCTTGGATGCCCTGGGGGTAAGCAAATAAACATCACATTTTCATTTCTGGGGTGAACTATCCCTTTAACTGCAACGCGCACGTCCCCGCAGCCTTTCACGCAGAATTGTAAGCATGCAGTTCACTTTTAGCAGCACTGTGCTCTGCATTAATTGCCTTAAAAAATGTTGAGAATCTTTATGTGAAGTATGATGAAGATGCTTGAAAAAGAATGTTCATAAAGCATTAATGTATAACATTTACTTATAGTGCTAGTTGCAGTGAAGGAATAGTTGGTTACACAAGTTTGTGTAGTTAATTATGTTGAACATGCAACTGGTTTTCAAGAAAGAAAAGAGATATGAGTAATGGATGTGCCCCAGTAGAGCTTAAGGTCCGGCAAAGGCCCTGGTAGAATAGCTTACAGTAACTTCTTCAAATGTTTTATATAGGATATTTAATCACACGGTAACCTGTATTGTTTAATCTCACTGAAAAACCTTCTCACAGGCCAACACACACTGATGATGTGTCTTTTGTTTCACCTTTAATGCGTAACTGACTCAACCTGTACTGTTAAAATGAAAGTACATTACCATATAGTTTGCTGAACCGACACAACACGGAGAAAGAGATAATGCACAAAAGCAAAAGTATGGAAAACATATTGTCAGATCTCAGGGATCAGATGGAAAGTCAGGGAGAGATGAAAGAACTGATACAAGAGATTGCTAGAGAAAGTTTGGACTCAAACGTTGGTAAATATTAAGCCTTTTTTGTTCCTTTTTTGTTTGTAATCCTGAGAGATTTCATGTAAAAAGGTTAATGGCATATAATCTATGCTTTGGCATGTGTTAATTGACCATATGCACGAATTACTTCCTTGTTTAGTCAAGCCAGCTAAGTCATTTCCAGTCAACTGTACTGTGCCGTAATATGAGCGTACTTTGCTCGTTTTCTCTACATAATCCATTCACAATCGAAGAAAAGTGTTGTTTGTCCAAGAAGACCAAACGTCAATGTACACCATTTCAAGAATGACAAATGCCAGTTAAAAAACAACCAAACGGACCAAACAAATGACAAGCTGATGTCAAAAAAGAGACTAATTTCAGAGTAACAAAACTACAGCAGTAATAAGTTTGTGTTGGTTAAATATAGGCTATTTTATAGCTTTTACAGTTCAAGATAAAACGTAAAAGATGTTATTAAATCTTATAAAATATTTCAAATTCCTGTCGATTCATATTGAGTGCATTATTTAATTATTATACCATGAATATTTAATGTATTTGTAGTGCACTATATATTAGTATTTAAATAATTCACCTTTATTGGCTGTTTGTGTGTGAGCTTAATGACTTTCTGCACTTGCTATACTAGGCCTATATAATTTATTTATTTATTTAGGGCGGTAAAAAGTAATACAATTTATTATACTAGTAATTTTATAATAGCCTAAATTCAGCTGCACAATAAATAATCCTCTGCTGCCATCTATTGGTTATATGGGTAATTCCATAAATATGCGTTTTCCGTGAAAAGTCATTTTTTCCGATGCCGTTATTATTGAATGAAAAGTGAGTCCTTGAAGTACGTGTTATTTCACAGCTGTAGAGTTAGAAAATAATTATGGCTTTAAAATATTGCAAGATTTAAAAAAAAGTGTTCATGACTATGAAGGCAAGTGAAGCCGAGTTCAGACTGCACGATTTTCAAAGCAATCGCGTCACAGATGTTTTCACACTGCATGACTATCTGGGGTAGCATTCTGTCGCTGCTGTGTTCACACTGCACAATCGATCGGCGACAGGGGGTTTCACACTGCATGACTTTACAATAGGAAGAATCGCCGACAACTTTGCCCCGGTCCGCAAACTACGTCTCACAACCAAACACACGCGAGAAGTGACGTGGAAACAACGCGAGGTCAGGCGTGCAAGTTCTCACGTGAGACTGGGATTATTATAAAAAAAATGGTGGCCCGCAAGAAGCTTGTCATACAAATAGCATGGGCACTCATTTGCAGCGAAAAGAAAATAAGCCGAAGCTATTCTTGTTGATACTGTGGTCTATACCTTCGTAACTCCTCCTCCAACTTCCCGCTGGCCAGGATGTTGCTGTCTCATTGGCTGTAGGTAATCGCTGATGTGATTTTCAGTCAGATCACCTTTCACACGGCATGATTTTGAATCGCCGACAGGTCCAGATATTAAGCATGCCAAATATCTCACAGTAGTCGGCGACACGTCGGCGATTCTCTCAGATCGCGTCTTTGATAGTTACTGCGTGATTGTCACTCACGTGAACGAGCACCGATTTGCCTGTGATTTCGGGCATTTGTCGGAGATTTCTCAAAACCTGTCGGCGAGTCAAAATCGGGGCTAAAATCATGCAGTCTGAACTAGGCTTTAGTGATTATCAATAATACGATTAAAGCCTGGGATACACTGTGCGATATTATCAATCGTTGCTCTTGGCTCTAGCTCAAACTGCACGACAGAATCGCAGGGTGTAAAAGTTCGCAGCTCACGATTTATGTTCTCACACTGTACGACCCGATGCTCTTATGCGATCTTACCGCTCACACTGTGCGTCCAATATCGCACGTCGGACTTGAAACAGAAGAAGAAGAACAACAAAAACACGGTAGTAGGATGCTGACAAGGAATGATGAGGGTCACCAGAGCAAAAAGCGCTCGATCTCGTGCCTTTCCGTGAGTTCGTGTAAGCGCATGGACTTTTTTTATCTTTTTTTTTTATGATGTTATTTGTATCTGAAGAATGTTCTTTTTTTATTATTATTTTTTTTATTAAACTTTTGAAATAACAGAACATGTTGCTTCCTTCTAGTGATGGGTCGTTCTTGAACGATTCGCTCATTTTGAACGAATCTTTAATGTGACTCGGGACAAACGAGTCGTCTCGGGGAGTGATTCGTTCAGTCGCGCATGCGCAACATCCTATTACTGGAATTAGTTCACCTGTTTTTAGAGTCGTTAGGCGAGGTGAGCGAACCATAGACTAAAGTAGACATAGACTTAAATCTAAGCCCTAGCCCGGCCCTGGTCCGAGACGCACAGGCTGTAGCCCGGCCCGTGTCCGACAGCTTATCAAAAATTTTGGCCCGAGTCCGACCCGAAGCCCGTCTTTTTTTCCGCCAAACAGCTTATACTGTTACAGCCATTAAAATAGACCAGATTTCGTATTTAATAGAAAGTTTATGTTTTTTCGTTTCGGTTTTTTTATCAGAACAATTTAGAGAAAAGTTTGGAGTTTTTTGTTTGTTTGTTTGTTTGTTTTTTAAATGTAAGTTAGTTTTTTAAGTGACATCGATATCCAAGCGGTATGTGGTCCACAGTGTGTTTACTCAATTTAACCATATATCAAATCAACACTTGACTAGTCTACAATGCAATTCACAGATATAAAACAAACATCAATATAGCAAAATGTTAGATTTAAAGTTTATTATCACCATCTCAGAACAAAGGCATTTCAAACAGGGCAGGCAGTTCTGCTGCGCAAAACCGGAACATACAAAGTCGCAGTGGTAAAGTAAACGAATATTGAACAAATATATAAAGAATAAATAATAATATAGAAAACTTAAAAAACACAACTTTACCACGTGGCTGAAAATCTCTCTGCGGTATGTGAGCACAGTGGAGCGGCAACAATTTCCCCCGCACTCCTTGCATTTAATAATCCAGCTCCACTCCTCTCTCACTGATGTCAGAAACACCGCTCCGCGTCAAAAAAAAAAAAAAAAAAAAAAAAAAAATTAAGTATGTTTGAAATGTAACAGTCCTGTTCATAAAATATAATAAAATAAAATAACAGGAGAGTTTCAAACATAGTGTGCAATATTTGTTCCGACCACAGCTAATAATTGTCAGCATTAAAAGAGTATTGCTGCTTTATCCAGTGCAAAGTTTGTAATGAAAATAATACGTTTTCGTCAGTTATTTTACCTACAGATCACATTATTTCTGATTTGAGTGATCCATCTCTATCAAGCTAAACAGCGGTGGTGGAGCGCTCTTGAAGAGAGTGAAAACCATGACGCTCCGACTTTTAAAAAAATCCGCTCCTTCCTCCATTCAAAATCACACCGCTCCACTCCGCGCTCCGCTCATACTCTGCTATGCGCGAGAAATCACTGGCGCTTCCGGGGACGCACGCATGAAATCATGAAATCACGCCCGATATATGTGCAAGTTATGACGTGAAAATTGGCCCGAAGCCCGGCCCTAGGGGCAAAAAAAAAAAAATTCGGGCCCCGACGGGCTCGGACTCAAATGCAGGGCTCTAGACTAAAGACCCAGGCAAACAATGATTTAATATTTTCTGTTTCTTATAGCATTATAGTTTTGTTTTGTTTTGTTTTGTTTGAAGTGTGATTAACGTTTGTGTCAGCAGTAGATGTGTTAGGGAGGTTAAAGGCTAACATTTGAATTATATTTATTGTTAAAATGAACGAAATTACTCGAAAAAAGATTCGTTCATTTTGCTGAACGAGACTCAAAGGTCCGAGTCGGTAAAATGATCCGAACTTCCCATCACTACTTCCTTCACTTTCACTTTCGTGTTTGCACAGGCGCAGTGCCAGAGTTTTGGGGTAATCAGGTCGTAGACGCTCGTAGCATTGCTTCAACGGTGCGATACACTCACGAGGGCCGACCAGAATTTCAAACCAGTTTGATTTTCATCCGACCATACGATTGTCGATCGTGAGAGGGTAATCGCTTCTCGTTACCCTGTGTATACTACACGATGTGAGACGCACGAGTCAGCTGAAAATCGGCCCGATCCAAGAAATTCTCGCACGAGTGAAAAATCGTGGCAAAAAGGGTCAAAAATCGTACAGTGTATGCCCGGCTTAAGATGCCCTTGAAGAGAAGTATCGCTAACTGCCTAACGTTAGCTTAAACACGTTATGATAGTGTTTAGCTGTCAGCATTTAAATGTACAGTACAACTATGCAGATACAGAGAGTAGGCCTACGGGATTGCCAGGCTCCACATTCAAATTATATGTTGTTAAATAATATGAAACTGAATGTTCATGCCGCTAACATTGTTTATAATGTTGCAATTATAATTTTTCTCAGTTTCTGATAAGAACGAGGCAGTAGATGAGTCTCAATAGTGTCCACCCAATATATAGCACGTATAAAATGAGCTTCAGCGGAAGTTTACGAGCTGGCTTATCTTTATGCGAAAGTTCTAAAGAACGCTCCATGCATAAGGTCAATTGGAAGCAAACAAAAAACTTGGTATGTAGGCAAAGAACCACCCAACACCTGATCATGGACTATCCTGCTAATGGTGTACCATTACCATGGAATATAATTTCCAGTTTTAGATATTACAGATAGGTTCTTTGTTGGAAAAAAAAGTTGTTGAGGTAGTAAATATTGTTAATTAAATCATGTTAATTATAAGAATAATGTTACTTATTTGATATAAAACAATGATAATTAACTTATTTTATATTTTTATTCTGTCTTATTTTAGTCATTTTAAATATCTTGAGACCCCCTGGAAGTTTGCTCAGGCCCCATAGTGAGCAAAGGCAAATGCAAACAAAGTTATTATCATTTTTTGAAGTGTAAATAATATCTTAAATTGCTATCTCTTTATCAGATCAAAGGATTGTGCTGTTGGGTAAAACTGGATCGGGAAAGAGTTCAGCAGGAAACACCATCATCGGCAACATTGTGTTTAAGAATGGTATGTCCTTTAACTCTATTACTACACATTGTCAATCACATCTGACAACAGTGGAGGGCAGAAACATCTCAGTGATCGACACTCCAGGACAGTTTGATACAAATGAGTTAATGAGTGATGAACAACGGAAAGCTGAAATAGTGAAGTGTGTCTACATGTCTGCTCCTGGTCCTCATGTGTTTCTGCTGGTCATGAGACTGGACATGAGATACACAAATGAAGAGAAAGACACAGTGAAATGGATTCAGGAGAACTTTGGAGAAGAAGCTACTCGATACACAATCATTCTGTTCACTAGAGGAGATCAGCTGAAAGGAAAAACATTGGATGATTATATCAGTAAAGATAATGATCTCAAGGCTCTTGTTAATGAGTGTGGTGACAGATTTCATTCATTCAATAATGAAGACATAAAGAACCGCTCTCAGGTCACTGAACTACTGGAGAAGATTGAGAAGATGCTGGAGGAGAATGGAGGACAGCACTACACTAATGAGACGTATAGAAAAGCCCAGAAAGAAATTCAATGGGAGGCTTGGAAACAAAAAGCTAAAGATTATGGAAAAACAGCACTAGAAATAATAGGAGGAGCAGTAGTAGGAGCAGCAATACTAAGAGTGGGACCACCAGCAGCAGCAATACTAAGAGTGGGACCACCAGCAGCAGCAACAGCAGCAACAGCAGTAATAGCAGCAGTAATAGGAAGAGCAAAAGTAACCTTTAGACTGTAGCACACAGTTATTCTAATTAAATGACAAAAAAAATCTCTGGAAACAGCCTATTCGTTCAGAAATGTCTTTCTGTGTCTTACCCTCTTGCTTGATGGTGTCAATAGCTGCGTTTCCATCCACCTATTTTTATGCGCATTTTGGAATATCGCATAAAAAATCTCTGGATGGAAACGCGAAAATGCGCATAAATTCTGAAAATGTGCATAAAAAACTTATGCGCACAACTGAGTAGGATAAACTTTTTATCCGATAAAGAAAAATGCGCATAGACTACGATGGAAACACTTTTACCGAATAAATTCCTCCATGCCTATTAAAAACATCATGTGACTGCACGATGGAACGGGGTAACTCGACTAACAAGCCGACTCATCTTGTTGCACAGCATCAGAAATGTTGTATTGGTCATTGTGAAATGTTTCCTTCACCAGTTTTGTCACTTGACCACCACATTTCGTTTTTTATAGTAAAAAAACCATTTAGTTCAGTTGGAGAACAAACAGTGCAATTATCTGAACACAGCTGCTCAACAGTCGCATTACAGATCCGCGGCAGGAGTCCGATTTAATTCATCACATGAGGAGTGTCAGTTGAGTGTGGTAAGAAAGACAAGACCTTGGCGAAAGATTTTTGAAACAAAATGCAAAACTGCCCGTTTTAAAAATATTTTGGATTTTAAAAAGGCCTGTTGGCTGCTGCCATTTATCTAAAAGGTGATTTTGGAAGCTCATTGGAAGAACATTCGATTCTTATTCATACCACCGTGTTCCCTGATTTTCAGTAGGCCTGTTTTTTTTTTTTTTTTTGTAATTAGCCTACACTTACACTTTTTATAATTACAAGTTACTTAACATTATTTTATTTTTGTTAATAAATGAATAATTCTGTGTTTAATATAAACTAGGTGAGTTTGTCGTAGGCCTACTTTGTTGTCGTCCATTCAGTCAATTGACGCCGAATTGCAGCTGATTCGAAAGCAAAAGTAAAATGGTAATGCACGGGCATTTACAAGCTATTTAAAAACAAAGAAAAGCGTGGGAACGTGGGAAAACTTTAACGAACTACCCCCCTCTGTGATACCGGTATTGCCTGTGTTGCCACTTCAAATAACCGGTGCGATAATTTCCTTACCGTCACATCCCTACTACCCTTCCATTAATTATATTTATATGAAAATTAGTATTTTTCGGTGACTTATCCTAGTTTTCTAAGTGATATTTAGAGGAAGTTTGTCAGCAAGTGACGATTTTGTTCTCTCTGTCTTGTTGGATGGAATGCGATGTTCCAGTTTTGCGCATAAGTTAAATTCGCATTTTTGGATGGAAACATAGCTAATGATGGCCTTCTGGACAGCTGTCTTACCCATGATTGCGGTTTTGAGTAATGAACCAGGCTGGGAGTTTTTAAAAGCCTCAGGAATCTTTTGCAGGTGTTTAGAGTTAATTAGTTGATTCAGATGATTAGGTTAATAGCTCGTTTAGAGAACCTTTTCATGATATGCTAATTTTTTGAGATAGGAATTTTGGGTTTTCATGAGCTGTATGCCAAAATCATCAATATTAAAACAATAAAAGGCTTGAACTACTTCAGTTGTGTGTAATGAATCTAAAATATATGAAAGTCTAATGTTTATCTGTACATTACAGAAAATAATGAACTTTATCACAATATGCTAATTTTTTGAGAAGGACCTGTATAATTAGTTCTTTGCAAGCACATGCAGATTTAATGACTGAGTAGTTTGTAAAACTTTTACAAGAAATGTATTGAATGTCTTAATTCATTTGTAATAACATTTCTTTTTTGTTATTGTATTGAAGTTTATTTGGTTTATACTTCTTTTTGTTTACTTGTTAAAGACTTTTCAACTTCACTTGCTTAGTCCTGCATACTCCTTAATCAGCTACGCATTGACCTGTATACACCCTCTGTTAATTAGCCATATACTAATGGGTCCTGATTTATAAAAGAGACTAGTAGCATGTTTGTAAGGTGTGTTTTTTATATACATACTATGCATTGTAATGCAAATGAAAACAGCTTTTTTTTTAGCCCGGAAGTGCTTGGAAACATCGCCCTTTAAACTGGCAACAACATACTGTACGATTATGAATATGAACCATAAATCAAATCATATTAATAACAAGATAATCAGTGGTGTAACGTTAGTGGTGCCGGAAGAAAAGTGGGTACATACGCTTCATTTATGAATACCGTTTTGAACTTTCTATTTGAACGCATTCGTTTACTGGATCCTTGGACTGAAAGGTTTACAGGTTCACTGGTTTAAGGAAGTTCTGATCATAAAAATCTGCTTCTTTTTATTTGTAAGGTATTGTTTTCGTTATTATGTACTGTTTAAAATGACTAGGGTGCGGGAAAAGCAGCGGGCGCACACACATCATGCACAATCACCAAATACATTTCAAAGCAAGCCGGCGCCACAGTCCTTACTCCTGACTGCATCATTGCTGTCTTTATTGTGTGTTTTTAGCGAATATTTACATTCATTCACATATGACTGGATGTGGTTGACTGTCATGATTTTAGCGAATGCAGGATAATGCGCATCAGAGGAGATGTAAATAGGCATAGCACCAGGCTTGCAGAGCCGAATGAGCGTTCGCTTGATGCACTTGTTGCTGGCAGCGGGAGCTGCTTGGCGCTTTCGGGACGTGACGTGTTGATAACCTTATTAAAGAACTTAATAAAATATGAAAATAGATATTCCCAAATATGTAATATAGGCTATAGGGAATTGATTTTTTTTATTTTATTTTGTTTTTAATGACCCACCCCAACCAGCCCCCGCAAATAAAGTGACAATTTCTTTACCCGCCCCAACCCGAGCCGCGGGTTACCCGTGGGGCCCGCGGGTTCTGAGACGACCCGCGCATCACTAACGCCTTTAGGGTGAGTAAATAATGGGCTAATTTTCATTTTTGGGTGAATTAACTCTGCAAATCTGCTTGTGTTGTGACTTCTGTGTCAGTGTCTTAGTGATTGTCTTTTTGATTTACGTACCCCGTTTCATTCATTGATGTTTGCTTTGTGTCTGTGTGTTTATGTGTTTTGTTTTATTCTCCTTCCTGGTCATCACGTCACTTCCTGCACCTCTCCGTCTGCTTCCTGCCAGTGTACTGTGTAACGTCACCCTGCAAAGAAGGTTCAAAGCCCTGCCCCCGTCTCCGCCGGGGTACCAGGGCCTGACGTTGGGCGCCGTGCAGGAAGGAGGAGCCTTGCGGCCAGCCCATGTAAAGTAGAGGATGACACGGGATTTTCACTCCTGTCCCGTCCCACTCCCGTGAAATCTTGTCCCGTCCAACTCTCAGACAAAAGTTATAAATAATCCCGTACCATCCCGCTCCCGTTTAAAATGACTCCCGCTCCTGTACCCGACGGCAATTTTCGCTTGATGAACGAAGAGATGCTTGGCTGATTCTTTCCTGAATTTGCCTTGCAAGTGTGCCTCTTCAGACTGCTCGTCCCTGAATCACTTGTGTACTTGACTAACACTAAGCATGTCTTACAAGCAGCATACGTCGTGCTATCACCGTCACATTCTACTCTCATAAACTTACTTAATATTTCAGACTTTCCGACCAGTTCTGTGAACTTAATAGATATGTCATTACTTCTGACTTTGCGCTGTAAATCTTTTTTGCCACATCGACTTCTCCACGGATGTTAGCTCCCTCCATCACTGCTCTTTGAATTCCGGCGGGGAAGCCGTGACAAAAAGCACTGATGGCTTCTGGCTGGGTCGTGTAGTTATTTTTTAATTGCGTTACATTGTAGGCGTATTAAAAGGAAACTACAAAATGGCCGTGCTTTTTCTTTTTTTGTCGTCTTTCCTAGTGGTTGATTCCCGCTCCCGTCTGCTCCCGTTAACTATTTTATCCTGTGCCGTCCCAATTCCACGATTAATAGCAAAGATGACTCCCATCCTGCAGGAATCCCACGGGAATCCCGTGACGCGTGGGATTCCCGAAAAAATGTCAGCCTTTAATGTAAAGCCGCCTGAGTATAGCGTGACCTTGCAGAGGTGCAAGCTGCGACACAGCCTGGCTGAACCCAACCTGTCCAGACCGCCCAGTGTTACTCTCCATTCTCTTGCTGATAGTGAGGAGGGTATGTGGTCGAAACCCTGCAGGGCAAAGAATGTCCAGCTCGCATTTCACCCCCTCCTACATGATGGTACTATTTGTTTGTGAAGCTAATATTAAAGAATTAGTTCCTGAATAAAAAAAATCCTGATAAATTACTCACCCCTATGTCATCCAAGATGTCTTTCTTTCTTCATTTGATTGGAAATACATTTTTTAAGAAAACATTCCAAGATATAGCCTACTTTTTAACCATAAATGCTCATCTCGTACTAGCTTGACCTCATGCATTACATAATCACGCACAACGAAGAGCTAACCGCATGAAGAACTAACCGCACATGACCTAACCAATGTAATTACTAAAAATGTAATGCGTCAGGGTTTCTGCAGGTCTTTAAAAAGTCTTAAAATATCTTAATTATGATTTCAAGAGGTCTTAAATATGGGGACGGAAAGACCAAAAATGGAATACGGCTTGATGTGAATAATAAACTTTAAAAGGATATGATTTGAGTTATATTTTAGCCCTTCCAAAAGCGCCACCTGCTGGCAGTTTATGAATGTTGATTTTCAATAATACTGTTGTTTTCCTTTAAACCAATGCGAAAATCAACCAATGTTTTCACCCTGCAAACACGCAGAGCTGTAAATGTGAACTGGTGGATCAGTAAAAATATAAACCGTAGAATGTATTTATGTTGTTTAATTAATGTAATAATTTATTGATAATAATTGTTTAAATTAATATAATAGTTAATAATTTTGACTCATCCAGTTTCTTAAAAATGGTTTAAAGGCTGAAATGTGAAGTTTATTATTTTACAAAACTTTGTGTTTTTGTGAAAACTTAATTACACCAAGCGAAGATAGCATATTTTCTTAGCGATAAATGCTATTTACACTAATTGCAAATAGCAATGGATTCTATTTACACAAAGTGAAAATAGCAGTTTTTTTTAGTGATATTCTATTTACACTAAGTGAGAATAGCTGTAGATTTGATTTACACTATGTTAAACTAGCAGGGATTTCTGCTATTTATACTACTTATTGCAAATAGTGACAATTTTCCGCACCTTTTGGATCATTTCTTTCATTTTTCTTAAAAATAAATGCCTTTCTAATGTAACATGTGATTTGAAAAGGGAGAAAAAATGTTTGGAAAATATATTTATATGCTAGATGTGCATTTTCATTCCTTGTTATATTACGCTCTTTGGACGGGACATTTTGTATAGAATGCAAATGGTTTAATAGTCGTTGCTCTCTGTAAGCAAATAAATACATTTGTACATGAACTAAACCTTAGATGTATAGGGTTGAGATGAAACTAATAAATGTATTATATTAAGGGACATAACTGGAGTATTACTTTCTGATCATTTACTTTAGCTGTCTGGACCCAGATGCTTTTCTTCTTGTTATTTTTAGTACGTGTTGTTTTGCTATGAACAGCATTGATTGTATTAATGATATAAGTTTTTTTTTACCGTATGTTTTGTTGTAAATGAACGTTACTGATCATGTACAGCTGAGAAGAGAGTGCGCTATATAAACTGTATTTTCACTATTTTGTTGAAATAAATCTGGGGTTGTGGCTGCTCCTGTTACCGGGCAGAAGTTATTTGTTTCACAAAACTCTGCTAGGAATGCTATTGGATCGATTGCTACAGACCATCCTTTCAAGCTGTTTCATCTTTGTACTTTTTGTTCCTAAATACCCTGACACATGAACATGAATTTTATATTTTGTTAGTATTTGGTGTGTCTCAGCAGGACTGGAGCTAAACCAGGAGGATTGAAGATGATCCAACATCAACGCAGCTACAACTTTTGAGCATAAGTTGTATACTTTAAATAGTTTTATTATTAGCAAAATTATTTCTGGTCCTAAAAGAGCAGAATCATCAGAGCTAGCCCATCTGGCCATTAATGTTTTGCTGGGGTTATAGCATTTAAATTGGAATAAATCATGTATTAATCAATACAGGACAGAAACAAATAATATATACAATATATTTTATATATAAACTGCAAATGCATTAACCTATATTAATATTTCATTATATTGCAGGTTCTTAAGCGTTTACAACCTATTAACAAAAAGAATCAAAGAGCTGTTGGATTCTTAACACAAAAAGGTAACCGTGCACCAAAAACTGAGAATACATACTATATCCTACAGTACTTCACTTTTAAACTGTTTGCTCAGTGCCAGATGCATTATTTGCAATCAATTAATAGGAAACCCATCTTGCTCCAGAACACATGCTGTTTCTTGCCCTCCCATATATCACATGTCTCTGGCATAGCTCAGTATTTTACTTTGTGATCATATGTGTGTCTTTTCAAAAAGTCAAATATAGAAACCGTTTTTTATTTACCGTGCTGTTCTGAATTTGGTAACGCTACACTGTAAAAAACAACCTATAGAATCTACTCAATAAAATGGGGTAAACTGATGTAACAATTTGCACAGTTTGTTTGGGTAGATTCTATCCTATATATCTGAGTAAAGAATACCTGAATTGATCAGCTAAGACAAACTAAAAAAAGTAGGTAAAGTCTACACAGCAAAAAGCCCAGTATTAAATGAACTCTCCCAATAGTTTGAGTCCATACTCAAGAATATTAAAATGAACACTGAAGCAGTGTTAGAGTTATTGAGGTAATTAAGTGATTCATTGAGTGGTGATTGACCATTATTAAAGACCTGTGTGATGTTAAAAAGCAGAATCGCCAAAAGGAGAAAATCTAATTTTGTAAGTCACCATTATAGTGGTCAGTGTCAGCATTAGTTTAGCTCTTTACCATTAACTTCTTAACATTAGGTTTTGTTTGGGTGCTCTAATTGAGTTATAACGGTCAGACAAACCAGAAGAAATTAGATTATGTGGTGTTGAACATACTTTGACAAAGTCATAATGTAATGACCTGAATAACTGAGTTATATTTTATGTTAATTACGCTGGATTAATCAGAGTATTAATTTTGAAGCTTATTTTGACAAAAATATACCCATATTTTAGATATAGACACACAGACATCAACAATCAGCATGAGAATCACAACAATGGTGACCATCAAAAACGTATGTTGTAGCCAATCAAAACTCATCCGTGTCTCCCATCATGCATTGCGGCATGAATAAATTATGAGCTGATTATTTCCGTGATGTTTAGAGTTGATCTGTTTTTGAATATGCTGTTTGTCACCATTGTTGAGATTCATATGCTGATTCCTGATGTCTGTGTGTGCCTAAAAGAGCAACTTTTAAAAAAATTTTGATCAGTGGAGCTTGTAAAAAGGTCAATATTATTTTTTGCTGCTGTGAAACCCCAATGCAGTTGTAATAAATAAAGAATATAGAACTGAAAGACTACACTCTAAACGATTCTAGTGGCTCAAATTAAGCTTATTTTAAACCAGAATTATCACCACTGCATGACTTTTGCTCTTTAGCTTGTCTGGCTGGTTTAGCTAAACAGCTAAACAAAACTTAATGCTAAAAAGTTACAGGTCAAGAGCCCAACTAATGCTAACACTGACCACTATAATGGTGACATAAAAATGTTGGTGTCTTCAATCATTTTCAATCACCACTCAATGAATCACTTAATTACCTGATTAGCTTTGACACTGCTTCAGTGTTGATTTTAACACTCTGAGTATGGACTCAAATAAACTCCCGGGAGAGTTCATTTAATACTGCGCTTTTTGCTGTGTAGACTTTACCTACTATTTTTTTTGTTTTTCTTAGCTGATAAATTCAGGTATTCTTTACTCAGATATATAGGACAGAATCTACCCAAACAAACTGTGTAAATTGCTTCCTCAGTTTACCCCATTTTATTGAGTAGATTCTTAAATTCAGGTATTCTTTACTCAGATATATAGGACAGAATCTACCCAAACAAACTGAGTGCAAATTGTTACATCAGTTTACCTCATTTTATTGAGTAGATTCTATAGGTTGTTTTTTACAGTGTAGGAAGGTGTCTGATGAGAACAGTTGCTTCTGTGTGAGTTTTGTGCTGTGGATTATGTGGAGAAAAGAATTGGACTTGGATCTGGGAACATGGAGAGGTGAGGGTCATACTGAATGAATTTCCACATTTTTCCAGAAGATGGTGACTGCAGGTCTCCCATCCATCAATTTTACAAATCGCTTTTCCAATGGTATTACAGTGCAATATAATAAGGTCTGGTCCGTGTACGTTTTGTTCATTTCATTTTCAAATTGAAACGAAATAACCAGAAGTAAGAAAACGGCTCATTTATTCATTTTTTCATTTTTTCAGAAAACGAAAAAACGAGATTTTGGCTCGATTTTTTGTTTTTTGTTTCACGGGTAGAAAACAGATAAACGACTTCAAAATTGGTTTTCCACATGTGGGCGGTCACGAGACGCCCCTTTACGCCGATTGGTCAACCAAATCTGGACCGGTGAGCCATTCACTGTTCGTTCAACAAAATAAAAGACCATTATTTATTTATTTTCATTCTTTTTTTAATTGCAGTCTTTAAAACAACGAACATATAATTACAATAACATTAATTGCATCAAAATATAATAAAATAATTCACTTAAAAATAATAAAATAGAAACAATAAGAAAATCACATGTTGGTTACAAATTATTCAAACAAAACATCTTAAGCTTTCAAATAATTTAAAGCTTGTGCCACGTTGTTTATTGTAAGATGTAAAAATAAGATGATATATATATATATATTCAACAAAATGATGGCTTTCGTCTGTTCAACCCAACTCGTTTCACAGAAATATTTATTTCACAAATATTATTTCCCCCTCCCCCTTACTTTTTTATAGAAATGTTATAAAGAATTTTTTATAGAAATAATATCACTGTAGTTATACAATACAATCGTACGCTTCATACAGCACGAACAACAGCAAGAGATGAGTGATTCAGCGAGATGACTGACACGACGATAGATAGATAGATAGATAGATAGATAGATAGATAGATAGATAGATAGATAGATAGATAGATAGATAGATAGATAGATAGATAGATAGATAGATAGATAGATAACATATAGCTCTATATCTGGTGAGCACATTATTGGCTTCTTCCAATACATTTGGTTGTCAAGTAAGTTTTTTTTTTTATAGATTAAAAAATGTACTAGTTGGTGATCCGGTGTAAATATATAATACGTATAAAATGAGTTTTTTTTTCTTTTTCTTTTTTTTCCAAATATTTTTTTTAAACTCTAGCCTAATATTTTATTTCCCAGTGCCCACCCAGTAGGTGACCAATTAAGTGTCATTGATTATCTAGCTATTGATCAACATTTAAGCATGTAGGCTGTGCACATTTAAATCTCAGCAAAATAAAATGTTGTGGCTATATCGGTATGTATATTACCTACAGGCACCTATATTTTTTCTTAATTAACAAAAGTTCACTTTGCGCTCTTGTGCTTCTGCCTCCGCTCTGGTCGTGTCAATCATCTTGTTGGATCACTCATATCGTGCGCTGTAGCTCGTGCTGTATAAGAAGCAGACAGTGGTCCCGCTGAACTACCTTGATATTATTTATATACAAATTATTTCTATATAATATTTGAATAAAAAAAAGACGGTGGGACGGTGGGCAAGTAATTTAATCGTTAAATGGCCGAACACCACGAAAAGCGACTTTAATGCGTTATTTTTATCTAGCTGTTATCAACATTTTACTTAAGCATAAGGCTGTGCACACTTATACTAACTTAAATCCTGGCGAAATTAACGTTCGTGGCTGATATACAGTGCAGTAAAAATTAAATTATCCACACTCTGTACCTTCAGTATATTTGCATTACAGTATTTGCACTTACCATCGCTTGTCCAAAACTGAGCATGTCTAAAAGCAAAGTTATGACGGCTGTGCATTTACACTTGACTGAACACTGATCTGTTATTCTTTGCGCTGTCTGGGTACCGCAGATACTAGATTTAAAATAATTCATCAAAATAAAACATGCTGGGTGCAGATTAATATTTGTGAAATAAATATTTGTGAAACGAGTTAGGTTGAACAGAAGAAAGCCCAGTCAGAGGACTATCATCTTGTTGACTCATTTTAATAGAAACGGTATGCAATGGTTAAAAGAATCAAGAAATAATGCTACAGAAGCTGCAAATTATTTTAAAGCCGTAAATCTTGTTTGAATAACAACTATACACCTTGTGTAAACATGATTTTCTTTTTGCTTTTCCAATTTTATTATTATTATAATATTTTAGTTATACTGTATTATATTTTGATGTAATTAATGTTATTGCACTTGTATGTTTGTTGTTTTAAAGACTGCAAAAGAATGAAAATAAATAAATAATGGTCTTTTATTTTGTTGAACGAACAGTGAATGGCGTCACCGGTCCAGATTCGGTTGACCAATCGGCGTAAAGGGGCGTTTCGTGACCGCCCACATGTAGAAAACCAATTTTGAAGTCGTTTATCCGTTTTCTCTCCATGAACCAAAAAACGAAAAATCGAGCCAAAATCTCATTTTTTCGTTTTCTGAACAAATGAAAAAACGAATAAATGAGCCGGTTTCTTATTTCTGGTTATTTCGTTTCAAATTGAAAATGAAATGAACAAAACACACGGTCCGTGTACCTACGTATAATTGGTTTTCTCGTTTTTGTTTTCAAAACAAACAAACGAATAAATGATTGGTTTATGCAATATTTACATTTTCTCGGGAACACAAAAACGAATTTCATTCATATTTTCAATTTTGTTTTCATTACACGTTGTTCAAATGCAGATATTAAAAAGTCAACAAAACCAAATCGAAAAATTAGAGTTTTTTTAACAAAGCGCGTTTTAGTACACCGAAAGCTCGCTGCTGCCGCTGAAGGTTTTCACTTGAGACATAAAACATAAACGTAAACATACGGAGCCCGCTGTGTCACCTGCAGGAGAAAAATAATCAATCCATGGCGACGGTTTTGCAATTCGTCCCCTCAGTTTATAAACCGTACTCACGAATTCTTAAACTGTTCCCTCGGTTTAATAAATCGTGCCCACGGATTAACAATCCTGGAGCTCAGATTTTGTAAACCGTTCCCTCGGATTTTGAATCCGTACCCACAAATTCATAATCTGTGCGCACGCTTTCGCAATCAGTTCCCACGGGTTTGTAAACTGTACTCACAGATTTGTGGCCCCGCCCCCAGATTCAATAAGGCTACCTGTTTATAGGTGCTGGATGCATTGTATTGCCTTTATTAAACTTTATTTTTCATAGTAGGCTATATGAGACCATGCAACTGACAAAACAATGTTTTTAGCGTTTATTTTACATTAATAACCAATAGAATAGCTGCTAAAACACCACATCTGTGTTTTATCCTAATGATGATTAATGTAAAATAAACGCTAAAAAGAGGACTATTTTGTAAGTGCGAATCATGCTACTTTAACGCACCAAAATAAAATAATAATTGAAGAGCGGCTTCAAACGGCTTTGCCTTATTTTTCAAAATATAAAATCGCCTGAATTTTGTAAAAAAAAACGTTTGGAGAGAAGGTAAAAAGCAATACAAAACAAATAATTTACAGGTTATGTTGTCATTCCTTTGCTCTCAAACTGAATGCAATGTAATAAGAGGCCTTAATTAATAATAACATTAACAGTCAAGCATGCATCTAACTCTGGGTGAAAAGCTTATAATAAAATCGCCAAAATTCGTCTACGTGTTAAGAATGAGTATAATTTCCAAAGCTGTAAAAGGTTATTTAAAAATAAAGCATTCATTATAATAAACAGTTTACTGTCTTAATGTCTCCATTTTTTTAGTCTACAAATTAAAATAATAATTACAATTATTAGTATTATTTACGGTGAGCATTGCTGTCACAGACATAAGAACCCTGCACAGGCCTCAAATCTATAGGCCCTAGATGCTGGCCCGAGTTTATCAGAATTCAGTAGGCTAATATGGGCCCCAATCCGACCAAACCCGTCTTTTCCCCTCTTCTCACAAAACAGCGTATACTACTGTTTCAGCTATTAAAATAGTCCAGGGCTGCGTTCTCCGAAACCACCTTAACACTACGTCATTCTTAAGTTGTACCTTAAGAAGTACCTTATCGTTAATATGTGTTTTCCGAAACCTTCTTAGTTAAGTATACCTTCTGTAAGTCATACTTTCGTAAGGTTGGTCTGGAGCACTCTTAGCTATACCTTATCACTGCTGACGGTTCATACCGCTAGTGGCCACCACTACGCAAAAAGCTTTTTTACATCGCAGTTTAATTACACATAGAAAATTTTATATGAAGATTTAATATAAAATCTGATTTAGTATTAAAATTACATTTTTACTTTACTTTAAATTTTTACACATAAAATAGCTACTGTTTTCATTAATAAAGTTTCCATACACTAATGGTTGTTAGCTTTTTTAATTACTATCCCAAGGCACATCAGCTGGCGAACCATTTGACTGAAAAGGCTTAGGAGTCTATATAAAGAAAGATGAGTTTACACAAACTTTATATCTATGGCAGCGAGACAGCAAACACTTGTTTTAAAGTAAAGACGGCGCTGTCCGCGGAGCGCAATAGTGTGTAGCCCAATGCATACGCCAAAGTATATATATATATATATATATATATATATATATATATATATATATAAAAGATGATGCGTGGTATTCGTACGCATCCTCTCTCCATTGAAGTTAATGGGAAGCATTGGCGTATCATATGCACGCAAAATTGGACTTTGGCGTATGCATTACACTCTATTGCAAAGTCATGTTATTTATACGTGTCGATTCAATTTTGTTAGAGACTCTCCGGTAATAAGGACAAACTGAGCAATTGCTATTAAAAGGTTTATTTCTTTGCAAAGAAAGGCCAGACAGTCATACAGAAACACTGGTTGCTGCAGAGTGTGGCAAACGAGGGAGGGATTTCCTCCGCTTTATACCTCTTTGCACACTCAAGGTTACAAACAGAAGCAGCTGGTAAAACACATAAGATAGGAAAACATCCCTTCTAGACATCCTTTACCTGTATTTTAGGCCTCCCTTGACCTCTGTGGTCACCCTATGGCGTCGTGAAGCCCTAAATCCTTCGGTCACTCCCTACAGCTTCGGAGGCCCCCTTACAGAGGAGTTTGATCAGAGAGTTCTCAGTTGTTTTCCCATTCTCTCGTACATTCCAAAATGTATATCACATAAGCATTAAAATCACCCCTAATGAATTTTTCCCCAACATACGCAATATGATGAGAATAGGTTGGGATGGATATGGGCTGAGTAAGACCTCAATGTATTTACGCCAATAATGTGATACGGCTGGTGGGTAATCAGCATATGTTGTGGAGAACTTTAACAGACTTATAGCCGTGAGGGTGTGGGATTGCACACTTGCTAAATTATAAACACATAGTTATTTCTGCATGTACATATTTCAATGAGCCCCGATAAATGCAGTTTGTACTATTTCTAAAACGCTTCTCGATAAAAAACATTGTTTTCTCAATACTTTACCTATACCGCTGTGAAGGAAAGAGCGCACAATCGATCATCGAGGCATCGATATCAACCTATTCAGCACCTCCACTATGGACAGCACCTGCTAAGGTCGCACTTAAGAAGGTTTACCTTAAGCAATATCCTAAGATATAGTTCGGAGAACACACGTAGGAAAGGTATACCTGTAGTTAAGGTGTACCTTTTGAGTCTTCGTAGCGCGCTAAGAGACAACGTTATCGGAGAACGCAGCCCAGTTTTGTATGTAACGCAAAGTGATTATATTTTGTTTCGTTTTTATTAAGTTAATTTAGAAAAAACATTTGGAGCATTTTTTTGTTCGTTAAATATAAGTTTTTGATTTTTAAAGTAACGACCAAGCGGCAAGCGGCAGAGAATGAGTTGATCATATTGTGTTTGATCAATTTTGCCTTCTCAGATAATCACAACTTGCCTAAAATAAATATAGATCTAGGCCTAAAAGAGTTAAAATATAAAACAATGTTAATTTCAACGTTAAAATAATATAAATGTGCGGTATTAGGCACAAATGCAATCGTTTGTGCTGAGAGCCGCTTTGCAGGACATAGAGGAGCCAGCGCAATCACTTGCATTTTTGCAGTGGATACAATTTAAAATATTCCGTTATTTTTGCTCATAAAGGTACGAGTAATACATTATTCGGAACTGTAAATGGTCTGCTTTTATTTGTGTGCACTCACAATATCAACAAAATGTTGCAAACGGTGCTTGAAACATTGAAAACAAACATGATCCCCTCATGTCATCTCAAGGAGCGCTTCTCAGCAAAACTCAGCGAATTAACTCACAGACAAGATATTTATAGAAAGCTTTAAATTATTACTTAACGAAAGAGAACAAATCAAAAACAAAAACTATTTCATTATGTAGTCTGTAAAGATTAATTTCTCTCTAAAGGCGCGTCCAAAGAGGAAATGGCGATCGGCAACTTCATCCTTGCGAGACACTGACTCAGAAAACACAAGCGTTTTAGCGTTTATTTTACAATAGCCTACTTGCCAATGGGATAAAACACAGGCGGTGAATATAAACACTTTTATATTAGTTTAATGGTGAAATTAAGATTGTTTTATACTTGAACACTTTTAGGCCTATAGATTTTATTGTAGGCAAGTCGTGATGATTTGAGAAGGCAAAACTGATCAAACACAAGCTATGATCAACTCACTGTCGCCGCTGGCTGCTTGGTCGTTACTTAAAATATATAGCCTATATATTGAACGAACAATAAAATGCTCTAAACGTTTTTCTAAATTAACTTAATAAAAAAATGAAATGAAGCAACCACTTTGCTGAACTATTTTAATAGCTGAAACAGTATATAAGCTGTTATAAATAATAGCTACTATACTAATAGTAATTATTATTATTATTTTAATGTATAGGCTAATAAATGAGTGCACTTAAGACAGTAAAATGTTTCTAATACAATAATTCATGAATGTTCTATTTTTAAATAACCTATAAATGTGTTTGCGAACTATTCATTCTATGAAGACATATTTTGGTGATTTTATTATAAGCCTTTCACCCAGAGATAGATGCATGCTGTTAATGTTATTATTAAATATATATTATTACATTGCATTCAGTTTGAAAGCAAAATAATTAACATAACCGGTACAGTTTTGTATTGCTTTTTACCTTCTCCTCTCCAAACTCTATAATTTTTCAGAAACGGTTTATAAACTCAGGGGACGAATTGCAAAACCTTTGCCACGGATTGATTATTTTTCTCCTGCAGGTGACACAGCGGGCTCCGTATGTTTACGCCTGTCTCAAGTGAAAACCTTCAGCAGCAGCAGCGAGCTTCCGGTGTACTAAAACACGCTTTGTTAAAAAAAAACTCTAATTTTTCTATTTGGTTTTGTTGACTTTTTAATATCTGCATTTGAACGACGTGTAATGAAAACAAAATTGAAAATATGAATGAAATTCGTTTTTGTGTTCCCGAGAAAATGTAAATATTGCATAAACCAATCATTTATTCGTTTGTTTGTTTTGAAAACAAAAACGAGAAAACCAATTATACGTCCGTGTACTTTTTCGTTCATTCATTATTCAATTTCGGAATGAAAGATGAAATTTAAAAAAGGGTGCAGCTTGGTTTTTTGTTTAAAAGAAAAAAAGCAGAAATGGCTGTATTTTGTTTTCCAAATGTATTGTTGTCATCAAATAATAGTAATAGAAAATTGGACGCATTTCCGATCGTTTTTTAACTTTCTAATATTTATTTGTACATTTATTGTATTTCATTTGACTGATCATATCTTTACCCGGAAGTAAATTACACCGTCGTGCGGGTATCAATTATTATTGTCTAGTATCACTACTACTAAGATCCATATTACTATCACAAGAGCCAATGGCAATTAAATGCACGGATGCATAGTCAGATAATGAATGAAATACAACTGTTCACGAACAGAAGATTGTATTTGACTCATGCTGCATATGAAATGACAATTATGCCTACTGTAAATATAGATTTACAACTACGATTAGAGTTGTTTGCATAAAATGCACCGTGAACATTCACACGTTTGCCTAGCTGTGATAGGCTACAATTTATCTCCATTAATACTATTTTCTCAATTCTGCGCATATATTTTCACTTACCTTACATCAATTTCTCGATCAATATTATCATCACATATTTTACATTTGTAACTGTAGGTACCACAAACAATTTAATATAGCTAAGTTTGTGTATTTTTACAGGTAGTAAAATGCTGTGTGTGCTGCTTATAAACACCAGAGAGATAATGATTCATGAAAAAGATGGTCTTTACTCATCTCACTTGCACAAAATAAATGCAGTAATAGAAATTACAGAAACGCACAAAATACACTGAAATACACTGAGATATGCATTTAAAAAGTCATCCCCCCGGATCTTCTGCATCCACTCAGCCCGTACGCATGCAGCGTCAACGGGGAATGCGACGAAACGGTACAAAAATGCACAGAACGATGAAGTGCTGAGTCTCCTCTCTTGAATCCTAAAAACAGTCAATGTGAAAAAATATCTCTGTGACGACAAAATCATGGATCAGATTCATTACATGTTGTTTAAAGGGCCAAAACGGGTCAGCCTCCGAGAAGTGACAAGTTCTTGTTATTGTTATTAAGTTATTGACAAGTGGTTAGGTTTAGGGGCAAGGGTTGGGTTACGTGCTCGTAAACGTGTCTGTTGTGACTGTTTGCATTGAACAATCACACCCCAATACATATGCAATAATGGCAATATTATTACCCAATAGATCATTTAATCATGACGATAAAATTCACAGTGCCTTTCGCGTCAGCTTATTGACGCCAAGGGTTTCTTATTTAAAGTAGTGGAGGACCCTGCACGTCCAAAAATGACGCTGAAGGGGTACCCTGTGCGTCAAAATGCGACGCCAAAGGGTCCTGGCCAAACGTCAATATGTGACGACTTGGGAGTGAGACTGTGTTGCGCGAGCGCACATTCAGCTCTGCAGGCCTGGTGCTATGCGTATTTAAATCTCCTCTGATGCGCATTTTCCTGCATTAGCCAAAATCATGACCACATCCAGTCATATGTGAATTAATGTAAATATTCGCTAAAAACACACAATAAAGACAGCAATGGAGTCAGGACTGTGGCACCGGCTTGCTTTGAAATGTATTTGGTTATTGCGCCTGATGCGTGTGCGCCCGCTGCGTCTCCCGCACCGAAGTCATTTTAAACAGTACATAATAACGAAAACAATGCCTTACAAATAAAAAGGAGCCGATTTTTATGATCAGAACTTCCTTAAACCAGTGAACCTGTAAACCTTTCAGTCCAAGTAAACGAATGCGTTCAAATAGAAAGTTTAAAACGATATTCATAAATGAAGCATATACCCACTTTTCTTCCGGCACCACTAACGTTACATCACTGATTATCTTGTTATTAATATGATTTGATATATGGTCAGTGGCGGTTCTACACGGAGGCCAAGGGAGGCCCGTGCCCCTGTAGACATGTCCTTGGCCACCCCTGTGGCCCCCCCTGCTGACCAAATAAAAAAATTAATTAATTATGGTTTTACACACGAGCGCCAAAAGCGGAACTAATGCGACACATCGTTCTACTTACATGGGTAAATTAGAGCGGCGCACACAAACACTGCAGCAACAATTAGAACTACTCTTGGATAGAGGAGCTACGATTTATTTCTCCTGTTGCAAGAGTCGAAGGTAAGCAAAACAATTTCATTTCGTGAGTGACTTGTTGTTCTTGCACATAACCGTGTTACTTTTGTTTTTCACACTGATAATTAAATCAAGTTTGTAAATGGCTTTGTAAAATCTTTGTTAACGTTAGTTAATAAAAATATACAGCTGTTCATTGTTAGTTCATGATCAAGTGCCGGTTCAGTTCTGCTGAAATTCTACACCTCTGAGAACTCTCTCATTAAAACAAAGAAAGTGTAGACATGATGTAAATAAGAGATTAATTGTACTGTGTAAATGTGATTTTATTACCTTTTATTAACTTTGAGAAATTGCGATGAACTACAGTAATGTATGAGTGACAGCTTTCCAGTGATTGTAAGGGGAGCGCGCACTTTTAAGACTATAATTAATTCAGAATTTGAATTCATTTATTCACGGATTCACTCTCTGATAACGCAACATCGCCATTGCTATCGTGCAGCGCATAGGCTACTACATCAGTTACACTAAGAGAAGGTAAAGCAGGTGCTTACTCATCAAAATATGTCTAAACAGCCGCACTGCACGTGTCGACACGCGCCCCTGAGTAAACATTATTTTTTTTCTTTCACCATGCAGCAAACGTAAAAAAAATTAAACCGTTTAACTTATAGTAAAAATCGGTTAAAATTCTTACTGTCGGTTAACAGTGAACGGTCAATATGAGCATCCCTAAAATGTTTGTATGATTTTAAAGTAAAATAAAGTTCATAATCTTTAAATACCACTTGTTGTCATTTTTTAATGTGCCCCTCTGGTTAAACACTGGCCCCTTCTTGGCCCCCCTAGTCAAATTTGTCTAGAACCGCCACTGTATATGGTTCATATTCATAATCGTACAGTATGTTGTTGCCAGTTTAAAGGGCGATGTTTTCAAGCACTTTCGGGCTAAAAAAAAAGCTGTTTTCATTTGCATTACAATGCATAGTATGTTTATTTAATGGTCGCGGGTGCGGGGCGGGTTGTAAAAATAGACACAGTGGTGCGGGGCGGGCTGGCTCGGGCCAAATAATTTCATAATTGCGGGACCCGCGGGTTGAAAAAAAAAACCCCAACCCGCGCATCACTATGGGCCAGTACTTCAGGTGAAAACTTCCGGTGATCTGACAGCGAGAGCGAGAGACAACAGCGACCGAGTTCCATTACCACAGAGATATTTTTTCACATTGAGTGTTTTTAGGATTCAAGAGAGGAGACTCAGCACTTCATCGTTGTGTGCATTTTTGTACCGTTTCGTCGCATTCCCCGTTGACGCTGCATGCGTATGGGCTGAGTGGATGCAGAAGATCCGGGGGGATGACTTCAACCCCACCAAATTTTTAAATGCATATAATTCTCAGTGTATTTCAGTGTATTTTGTGCGTTTCTGTACTTTCTATTACTGCATTTATTTTGTGCAAGTGAGATGAGTAAAGAAAGACCATCTTTTTCATGAATCATCTCTCTGGTGTTTATAAGCACACAGCATTTTACTACCTGTAAAAATACACAAACTTAGCTATATTAAATTGTTTGTGGTACCTACAGTTACAAATGTAAAATATGTGATGATAATATTGATCGAGAAATTGATGTAAGGTAAATGAAAATATATGCGCAGAATTGAGAAAATAGTATTAATGGAGATAAATTGTAGCCTATCACAGCTAGGCAAACGTGTGAATGTTCACGGTGCATTTTATGCAAACAACTCTAATCGTAGTTGTATATCTATATTTACAGTAGGCATAATTGTCATTGCGTATGCAGCATGAGTCAAATCTTCTGTTCGTGAACAGTTGTATTTCATTCATTATCTGACTATGCATCCGTGCATTTAATAGCCATTGGCTCTTGTGATAGTAATATGGATCTTAGTAAGTAATACTACTAGACAATAATAACTGATACCCGCACGACGGTGTAATTTACTTCCGGGTAAAGATAGGATCAGTCAAATGAAATACAATAAATGTACAAATAAATATTACAAATTAAAAAACGATCGGAAATGCGTCCAATTTTCTATTACTATTATTTGATGACAGCAGTACATTTGGAAAACAAAATACAGCCATTTCTGCTTTTTTTCTTTTAAACAAAAAACCAAGCTGCACCCTTTTTTAAATTTCATCTTTCATTCCGAAATTGAATAATGAATGAACGAAAAAGTACACGGACCGTACACGGACCCAGGTCTAAGTCGTTTATTAAAAAGTTTAATTAAGGTTTTTACATTCCAGTTTCCATGATAAAGCTCATTAATGAATGGAGTTGCTTACAGGGGCGGACTGGCCGTCTGGACGTTCGGGAGAATACCAGAACGGCCGCTGCAGTAGGACGGCCGTCGGCCTCTGTGCACTGTGTGCGCTGTGCAGCCGTCACAGTTTTTTTTTTCTTCTTTTTTTTTTCTTGCTCATAATTTACTGTTGTTCCATGTCAAGACCGATAGGTGGCAACAATGCGCCTACAAGCCCATAGATGCGCAAGCTCACTCATCAATGCATGTCACTCAACCGTTTACAAGTGCAGTTGAGAGAAAGAACAGGGATACTGCAGGTGTTGGTAATAGGGAAAAAAAGGAAAGAAAAGGGTGTGAAGGAGGATGCTGCGGCCGCAGCAGCACAGGGACATAGAGATGAGGGACAGGTGCAGGAACAGGGGGAAGTTCCCCAGACAAGTGCATTGCAAGTAAGTGCAAGTAAGCATGAAAGGAGGATAATTAGGGTTATTTTCTAGGTTATCTGACTTTAGCAAATGTAATTTCAGGTTGCTACATTTTTATCTATACCCCAATGAAATAAAACTATTGCAGTTTTTACAGTTGATTAGCTATAAAACACGATATAAACATGCCGCTGCATTAACATGAAGGCAGAAGAAATATTTAATAAGTAATTAAACCGTTTTTGTGCACACTGCAAAACTCCATCTAATCAAGTCAAAAGTGTTTCCTGCTAAAAAAGTATTTTTAACCTTGTTATTAATATAAGCAAGAGTATAAGGTGTTTATTAATCTTATATATATATGCCTTATTTTTAGAATTCTTACCAAGTGTGATTTGTCTCATTTCATTGGTAGATTGTTTCACTTAATTTAAGAAGCTTTCGACTAAAATCAAGAATTTTAAGGGTTAGGTTAGTCGAAAGCTTCTTAAATTAAGTGAAATAATTAAGTTGGCTTGGGAAAGCCAACTTACTGAAATCCTATTTAAACTTATTAAGTTGGCTTGAGAAAGCCAACTTACTGATATTCTATTTTCTTCCTATCCAAAATTTTCTGACTGTATCTCCTCCTAGAGCTTTAACTCTACAAACTCCAAACTCAGTCCATATCTTCAGTCTGGTCTGACTCGAGTTGCTATATCTTTTCTAACTGATCGGACTTACAGTTTTCGTAAAAATGCTGATTAAAACTGGGAAAAATCCCATTGACTAACATTGACGGAATGTTCAAATGAGCCAAGACTTTTCAAACTCCAACTGTCAAAATTTAAATTTAAACTCCCAGAATCCTTTGAGACTCAATCAGGCTTCCCTTCTATGAACTATATTTCTAATCCATTCAAACTCATTCAAGCTCATCTATCTTTCTATCTAAGTCATGCTAACAGTATGCTAATCATACTCAAATCATGCT
>NC_133379.1:12112010-12130952 GCF_049309525.1 Garra rufa
CGACTTGCTAGTCATGCTAAAATAATGCTAAAATCATGCTAGCGACTTGCTAGTCATGCTAAAATAATGCTAAAATCATGCTAGCGACTTGCTAGTCATGCTAAAACCATGCTAGCGACTTGCTAGTCATGCTATAATAATGGTAAAATCATGCTAGCGACTTGCTAGTCGTGCTAAAATCATGCTAGCGACTTGTTAGTCATGGTAAAATCATGTTAGCGATTTGCTAGTGATGCTAAAATCATGCTAACGACTTGCTAGTCATGCTAAAATCATGCTAGCGACTTGTTAGTCATTCTAAAATCATGCTAGCGACTTGCTAGTCATGCTAAAATCATGCTAGCGACTTGCTAATCATGGTAAATCATGCTAGCGACTTGCTAGTAATGCTAAAATCATGCTAGCGACTTACTAGTCTTACTAAAATCATGATAGCAACTAGCTAATCATGCTACCACCCTGGGTACCCTAGTAACCTCATATCTATCTATTCACATTCAAACTATATCTTCAAACTATTTATATCTATAAATCTTTCTATTTTCAAACTATTTATATCTATCTAGCCTATCTATCTTCAAACTTTATCAATAAAACTAAAACTATTTCAAACTGAAAACCTTTAAACTTTATTTAAACTAAAAGCTTTTAAAACTACTTAAAACTTACTGGCTAGGCTTTCTCAAGCCAACTTAAAGTTTGCTAACAAACTTTTTATCTAGTCTACAAATGAAATAAGAATTTGCTAAGAATTCTCAAAATAAGACAAATATACTCAAAATAAGATTAATAATATAACCTCTTCTGCTCTTGCTTAGTGTATATAAGTCTCAAAACAAGATCAAAAATACTTTTTAGCTGGAAACAAGATTTGACTTTTTTAGATGAACAGTTTTTGCAGAGCCGTATTTTTTGCACAAATTAATTAAGAGATTAGTAAGTAATAAATATAGTTTAAGATTGCATGCCATTTCTACCATTTGTTTTTGTATGTTTTAGGTAGTCACCTCATCTGAATAGTTTTTCAGCAGAGAGACATTAAAAGAGGGCTGTTTATTTCTGTGAGTATTCCACACTATGCTTTTAACACATCTTTTAGTCAACATCAGAGATAATGCTATAATTTGGAAGATGAAACATAAGGGTTAAGATTTAAGTATTTTGAGACCCGTGTCTGCTGCTGATTAGCTTTCACACACATCTGTTGTTGTGGGCTGAGCTGAGTCAAAGTCCAGGGCTGTTTTTTAGTCCCAGTCCGCCACTGGCCATAGCCAGTAATGAGGTCACCAAGGTCCGGACCTCGGTCATTTTTTTATATTCAAAAATAAAATGTCAAGCTCTCTGAATGATTATTAAGCCGTTTAATTTAGCCGATTATTTAGCCACCTCATATCACATGAGTGTTTGCAATTCATCTTGATGCGAGAAGCTAGCGCAGTGAACGGGGCTTTAGAGCGCGGGTGCAGCCTCTGTTTGTTGCCAGATCCACCTATTATACGTGTTTTTGACTCGTTTTTCCAATTTAGTGTGGCACTTTGGGACGTTTATAAAGTGGAAAGTTGAACGTTAGTGTTAGTGATATATTAATCATATTTACAAAACACAAGCTTTGAACTTATTTTGGATATCTTTTTCTTTTCTTTTTTTTTTTGTAATTGCTTGTTTTTCGTAGCAATATCTGGCAACATTGTACATTCACAAAAAAAAGCTTATAGACTACCTGTAACTTAATTGCTGACAGGAAGATACCAAAATCGGTAAGACAAACGCAGTGATCATCGTTATTATTTGAAAGAAATGTATAACATATCAAAAACAATAGCATAATACAAATCTGTTTGTTACAGAATGAAATAGTCTGCTGGCCAGCAGGAAGACGTCTCGTGCTCTTTAGTTAACCTTAAGTCATCAAAAAACATTAATTAAAGCAGTGTTTCTCAACTGGTGGGTCGCGGAGTGTGCAGTCAAAGAAACAACAAAAGTAATTCTTTTTTTAGTCTGACGCTAGACTATATGTAGTGCATTTGTGGGTGTTATTATAGCAGAATTCTTAACACCTTACTTCGGACCTCACTCATTTTCAAACCCTGGTTACGGCCTTGATTCTGTCGTCTTGGTCTTGAACAGAAGCGTTTTACAATAATTAACCGAAACCGAAAGCAAAATCTTTTATTAGGCTATGAAATCCTTAAAATGCAATTCTCTCTAAAGACGCGTCCAATGAGGAAATGGCGTGTCAGTATCGTCAGCTTATTTTTTTTTTAAATATTACCTTACTATTTCCCCCGACACATTCATGGTAATTACCTCTGCCTGTGCTTCGTGGCAAGCTTTAGGCTATTGCATGCGCATGATCGCGCAACTCTTCAAACTGCGCTGAAGTGCCGTCGGGCTCGGGCTGCACTTGTATTAAGCTTGTGTCTATTTTGATGAATATGCCGATTAAATATCTATGCTTTCTTGTTTATTATTAATCTCATTTTAAATTAATTTGCACTCCAAATAAAGACGATGTTATTGGCAGTTAAATTGCAGAGCGACTTTTTCTATTTTGCTCTGTACAGAGCATAGTAATACTTAAGTTTTGAAGCCTATAACTTTATATGCTACCAGAAATAATGCCAAAAATTATTGTCTTCAATCAGATTTAGGCATTCAATTTTTTGTATTGTATTGTGCCACCCTAACATTTTTACTGGCCCCTTTCGGCCACCCTATGAAAAAAATCCTGGAGGCGCCACTGTATGTGAGAGGAGAATACACGTGTGTGAGAGGAGAATACACGTGTGTGAGAGGAGAATACATGTGTGTGAGAGGAGAATACATGTGTGTGAGAGGAGAATACACGTGTGTGAGAGGAGAATACATGTGTGTGAGAGGAGAATACACGTGTGTGAGAGGAGAATACACGTGTGTGAGAGGAGAATACGTGTGTGAGAGGAGAATACACGTGTGTGAGAGGAGAATACACGTGTGTGAGAGGAGAATACATGTGTGTGAGAGGAGAATACATGTGTGTGAGAGGAGAATACATGTGTGTGAGAGGAGAATACATGTGTGTGAGAGGAGAATACATGTGTGTGAGAGGAGAATACACGTATGTGAGAGGAGAATACATGTGTGTGAGAGGAGAATACATGTGTGTGAGAGGAGAATACACGTGTGTGAGAGGAGAATACATGTATGTGAGAGGAGAATACATGTGTGTGAGAGGAGAATACACGTGTGTGAGAGGAGAATACACGTATGTGAGAGGAGAATACACGTATGTGAGAGGAGAATACACGTGTGTGAGAGGAGAATACACGTATGTGAGAGGAGAATACACGTGTGTGAGAGGAGAATACATGTGTGTGAGAGGAGAATACATGTATGTGAGAGGAGAATACACGTGTGTGAGAGGAGAATACATGTGTGTGAGAGGAGAATACACGTATGTGAGAGGAGAATACACGTGTGTGAGAGGAGAATACATGTGTGTGAGAGGAGAATACATGTGTGTGAGAGGAGAATACATGTGTGTGAGAGGAGAATACATGTATGTGAGAGGAGAATACATGTGTGTGAGAGGAGAATACATGTGTGTGAGAGGAGAATACATGTATGTGAGAGGAGAATACATGTGTGTGAGAGGAGAATACATGTGTGTGAGAGGAGAATACATGTGTGTGAGAGGAGAATACATGTGTGTGAGAGGAGAATACATGTGTGTGAGAGGAGAATACATGTGTGTGAGAGGAGAATACATGTATGTGAGAGGAGAATACACGTGTGTGAGAGGAGAATACATGTGTGTGAGAGGAGAATACATGTATGTGAGAGGAGAATACACGTGTGTGAGAGGAGAATACATGTGTGTGAGAGGAGAATACACGTATGTGAGAGGAGAATACACGTGTGTGAGAGGAGAATACATGTGTGTGAGAGGAGAATACACGTGTGTGAGAGGAGAATACATGTGTGTGAGAGGAGAATACATGTATGTGAGAGGAGAATACATGTGTGTGAGAGGAGAATACATGTGTGTGAGAGGAGAATACACGTGTGTGAGAGGAGAATACACGTGTGTGAGAGGAGAATACATGTGTGTGAGAGGAGAATACATGTATGTGAGAGGAGAATACACGTATGTGAGAGGAGAATACATGTGTGTGAGAGGAGAATACATGTATGTGAGAGGAGAATACATGTGTGTGAGAGGAGAATACATGTGTGTGAGAGGAGAATACATGTGTGTGAGAGGAGAATACACGTATGTGAGAGGAGAATACATGTGTGTGAGAGGAGAATACACGTATGTGAGAGGAGAATACATGTGTGTGAGAGGAGAATACATGTGTGTGAGAGGAGAATACATGTGTGTGAGAGGAGAATACATGTGTGTGAGAGGAGAATACACGTGTGTGAGAGGAGAATACATGTGTGTGAGAGGAGAATACATGTGTGTGAGAGGAGAATACATGTGTGTGAGAGGAGAATACATGTGTGTGAGAGGAGAATACACGTATGTGAGAGGAGAATACATGTGTGTGAGAGGAGAATACATGTGTGTGAGAGGAGAATACATGTGTGTGAGAGGAGAATACACGTATGTGAGAGGAGAATACATGTGTGTGAGAGGAGAATACATGTGTGTGAGAGGAGAATACATGTGTGTGAGAGGAGAATACATGTGTGTGAGAGGAGAATACATGTGTGTGAGAGGAGAATACACGTGTGTGAGAGGAGAATACACGTGTGTGAGAGGAGAATACATGTGTGTGAGAGGAGAATACATGTATGTGAGAGGAGAATACACGTATGTGAGAGGAGAATACATGTGTGTGAGAGGAGAATACATGTATGTGAGAGGAGAATACATGTGTGTGAGAGGAGAATACATGTGTGTGAGAGGAGAATACATGTGTGTGAGAGGAGAATACACGTATGTGAGAGGAGAATACATGTGTGTGAGAGGAGAATACACGTATGTGAGAGGAGAATACATGTGTGTGAGAGGAGAATACATGTGTGTGAGAGGAGAATACATGTGTGTGAGAGGAGAATACATGTGTGTGAGAGGAGAATACACGTATGTGAGAGGAGAATACATGTGTGTGAGAGGAGAATACACGTATGTGAGAGGAGAATACATGTGTGTGAGAGGAGAATACATGTATGTGAGAGGAGAATACATGTGTGTGAGAGGAGAATACATGTGTGTGAGAGGAGAATACATGTATGTGAGAGGAGAATACATGTATGTGAGAGGAGAATACATGTGTGTGAGAGGAGAGAATATATGTATGTGAGAGGAGAGAATATATGTATGTGAGAGGAGAGAATATATGTATGTGAGAGGAGAATACATGTATGTGAGAGGAGAGAATATATGTGTGTGAGAGGAGAATACATGTATGTGAGAGGAGAATACATGTGTGTGAGAGGAGAATACACGTGTGTGAGAGGAGAATACACGTGTGTGAGAGGAGAATACATGTGTGTGAGAGGAGAATACATGTATGTGAGAGGAGAATACACGTATGTGAGAGGAGAATACATGTGTGTGAGAGGAGAATACATGTATGTGAGAGGAGAATACATGTGTGTGAGAGGAGAATACATGTGTGTGAGAGGAGAATACATGTGTGTGAGAGGAGAATACACGTATGTGAGAGGAGAATACATGTGTGTGAGAGGAGAATACACGTATGTGAGAGGAGAATACATGTGTGTGAGAGGAGAATACATGTGTGTGAGAGGAGAATACATGTGTGTGAGAGGAGAATACATGTGTGTGAGAGGAGAATACACGTATGTGAGAGGAGAATACATGTGTGTGAGAGGAGAATACACGTATGTGAGAGGAGAATACATGTGTGTGAGAGGAGAATACATGTATGTGAGAGGAGAATACATGTGTGTGAGAGGAGAATACATGTGTGTGAGAGGAGAATACATGTATGTGAGAGGAGAATACATGTATGTGAGAGGAGAATACATGTGTGTGAGAGGAGAGAATATATGTATGTGAGAGGAGAGAATATATGTATGTGAGAGGAGAATACATGTATGTGAGAGGAGAGAATATATGTATGTGAGAGGAGAATACATGTATGTGAGAGGAGAGAATATATGTGTGTGAGAGGAGAATACATGTATGTGAGAGGAGAGAATATATGTGTGTGAGAGGAGAATACATGTGTGTGAGAGTGCCAGAATGAATTATGGCTTGCACGGCCCCTCATATTAATATATATATATATATATATATATATATATATATAAATATAAATAATTTATTCCTGGTATTTTAAAGCTGAAATTGTCAGTCTTCAGTCTCACATTATCTTTCAGAAATCATTCTAATATACTGATTTGCTGCTCAAAAATATTTATTATTATTATGTTAAAAACAGCTGAGTAGTTTTTTTCAGGTTTCTTTGATGAATAGAATGTTCATACAGACATTTAAAAAAAAAAAAAAGTAATCTTTTGAAACATAAATGCCGTTATCATCAATTTTGATTGATTAAAAATAAACACAGACTCCAAGCTTTTGAATGGTATAGTGTATAATGATACAGAACTTTTATTTAAGATAAAGGCTGATCTTTGGATCTTTCTATTCATCAAAGAATCCTGACAAAAATTACTCAATTGTTTTAAATATTGATGTTAATAATACAAATAAAAATTAGCATATTATAATTATTTCTGAAGGATCATGTGACAGAGAAGACTGGAGTAATGATGCTGAAAATTTATAAAATAAGACAAAATAAATGGCAAATCATCCAAAAAACAAAACACAATTTCCTATTTCAGACACTCATACATTTTTTTCCTTCATAGGTTTTCATTTTCAATGAAATTGAAAAGTCATTTTCAAGTCATTTTACTGTATACTTTTGGAGAAAATAATTGTCAAGTTAGCCCAAAAACTAAATGCATTTACACCATTTCCCATTTTCAAAAAAAATCCTTTATAGGTTTGCTCATTTTCTCAATTGATTCTTGTTCACAGTCACTCTGACTATTAATGTAATCGTTTTCAAGAAATTTTACTCTAGAGTTTTGGAGAAAAAAAATAAATTAATCAAAAAAACATTTTAAAAAAATTCCTTTTATAGGTTTGCTCATTTTCTCAATTGATTCTTGTTCACAGTCACCCTATTACTGTATTTATTTTCAAGTTATTTTACTGTATAGTTTTGGAGTAAAAAAAAATAATGCTAATTAATATAAGCATTAAAGATCATTCTAGTACCTTTTATATTTATTTTTTCTTTTATATTTATTTATATATATTTTTTTACGTTTTATTTGTGTTTTAAAATAAAAAAAGTGAACATGTCCAGATCCATATTTATTTATGTTCTTGCAAAATGAAAACAAGTCTTTTTTTCCCCCCTTTTTCTTTTCCTGTAACAGCGCAACCATATAAAAGGTTTTCAGTAATAAATATAATTTTGCAAATTAAGTGCAAGAATATACTTTAAACTTTGGATTGATTCTGTTAATTTCTTGCAAAACTATAATGTTAATTACTTGAAAATGGGACATGATGTAAAAGTGCAAGGATGCTTGGGTGAATTTGCCTTTAATTTTCTCAAAGACTATACAGTAAAATCATCTGAAAATGAATACAGTTATAGTCAGGGTGACTGTGAACAAGAATCAATTGAGAAAATGAGCAAACCTATAAAGGAATTTTTTTTATTTTTTATTTATTTATAATGTGTATTTATTTTCTCCAAAACTATAAAGTAAAATGACTTGAAAACAAATACAGTAATAGTCAGGGTGACTGTGAACAAGAATGAATTGAGAAAATCAGCAAACCTATACAGGAAAATTTTTATTTTAATTTATTATATTTTTTTCTTCAAAACTATACAGTAAAAGGACTTGAAAATAAATACAGTAATAGTCAGAGTGACTGTGAACAAGAATAAATTGAGAAAATGAGCAAACCTATAAAGGATATTTTTTAAAAATTTTTAAATTTTTATTTATTTTCTCCAAAACTATACAGTAAAATAATTTGAAAATGAATACAGTAATAGGGTGACTGTGAACAAGAATCAATTGAGAAAATGAGCAAACCCATGAATTTTCTTTTTTCTTTTTTTGTTTTCTTTTTTTTCTTTTATTTATTTATTTTTTCCTCCAAAACTGTACAGTAAAATGACTTGAAAATAAATACAGTAACAGGGTGACTGTGAACAAGAATCAATTGAGAAAATGAGCAAACCCATTAATTATTTTATTTATTTATTTATTTATTCATTTCTATTTATTTAATTTTTTTCTCCAAAATTATACAGTAAAATGACTTGAAAATGAATAGAGTTATAGTCAGGGTGACTGTGAACAATAATCAATTGAGAATATGAGCAAACCTATAAAGGAATTTATTTTATTTTATTTTTTTATTTTTATTTATTTTCTACAAAACTATACAGTAAAATTAAATTTCTGTGATCAAACTAAATTTTCAACATCATTACTCCAGTGTTCTGTGTCACATGATCCTTCAGAAATCATTCTAATATGCTAATTTTATTTTGTATTATTATCATCATCATTATCGTCATATTTAAACCAGTTAAGTCATTTTGGTCAGGACTCTTTGATGAATAGAAAGATGCAAAGATCAGCCTTTATCTGAAATAAAGTTTTTTGTAACATTATATACTATACCATTCAAAAGCTTGCAGTTTTTAATTAATCAAAATTGATGATAATGACATTTATAATGTTACAAAAGATTTCTATTTAAAAAAAAAAGTTGTCCGTATGAACTTTCTATTCATCAAAGAAACCTGAAAAAAAACCCCCTACAATTTCAACATAATAATAATAAATGTTTTTTTGAGCAGCACATAAATATATTAGAATGATTTCTGAAGGATCATGTGACACTGAAGACTGGAGTAATGATGCTACAATTTCAGCTTTAAAATCACAAGAATAAATAACTTTTTTTACTTGAACATTGATTTTAATGTGAATACGTGTGTGTGTGTGTGTGTGTGTGTGTGTGTGTGTGTGTGTGTGTGTGTGTACTCCTGTTGTTGTACATAGTGAGCGAGATCGATACTGCTTGTCAAGGGAAAATATAGGGTTGAGATGAAACAAATAAATGTATTATATTAAGGGACATAACTGGAGTATTACATTCTAATCATTTACTTTACCTGTCTGGACCCAGATGCTTCTCTTCTTTATTTTTATTGACGTGTTGTCATTATTTTTAGTACGTGTTGTTGTTTTGCTATGAACAGCATTGATAGTATTAATGATATAAGCATAAATGTTTTTTTTTTTTTTTTTTTTTTTTTTTTTTTTACCGTATGTTTTGTTGTAAATGAATGTTACTGATCATGTACAGCTGAGAAGAGAGTGCTTGGAATGCTATTGGATCGATTGCTACAGACCATCATTTCAAACTGCTTCATCTTTGTTCATGTTTCAGGGTATTTAGGAACAAAACGTACATTCATATTTTGTCAATATTTGGTGTGTCTCAGCAGCACTGGAGCTAAACCAGCAGGATTAAAGATGATCCAACATCAACACAGCTACAACTTTTGAGCATAATAAGTTGTACACTTTGAATAGTTTTATTATTAGAAGTATTATTTCTCACCCAGAAGAGAAGAATCATCAGAGCTGGGCTTTGGCTAATTAAGCCCATTTGGTCCACATGTTTCCCCATCAATGTTTTGCTCGGAATAAATAATTTATTAATAAATACAGGACAGAAACAAATAATGATAGATATTTTTTAATACACTGCAAATGCATTTAACAATATTAATATTGTATACTGCTGTCATGACTCTGGGCTGCTGCCTTTCCCTTCGCCACACGATGTCGCTGTTTTCCCTTCCCTGCACTCACTTCTCTGATTGTTGCACCTGCCTTGATTGTCACCTGTCTTCCCCAGCTGATAACACTTATGATTTGTCTTTATATCTCCACACTTCCACTACCCTGGTGAGTCTGCATTGTTTTCATGTATCCTGGTCTCTGTGTGGTTGGTTTCTCGTCTTTCTCGTTTTTGAAGTTTATGTTTCTGACCTTGCCTTGTTTGTGTTTTGTTTGTTTGTTTATTTATTAAATATACTTTCCTGCATTTGGACCCAGACCTCCTCCTTCAAACGTGACAACTGCAGATTCTTAGATTTTTACATCAATTAAAGTTTATTAGAACTTTCAGATTCCTCTTTTTAATTGTAGTTGAAAAGTTACACTCTTAAAAATAAAGGTTCCAAAAGGTTGTTTTTGCAGCGATGCCATAGAAGAACCATTTTTGGTTTCCCAAAAAAACCTTCCAGTGAAGAGTTATTAAAAAAATAGTTGAAGAACATTTAAAAAATCTAAAGAACCTTTTTCGACTATAAAGAACCTTTTCTGCATTGTTCAAGGTTATTCATGGAACCACCAATGCCAATAAAGAACCAAAAAGCCCAAAATCTCAAACTTGGCAGATGCATGGAAAAACCTTGGAAAACCTACATCTAGAGGGCTGCATCACAGCCATTTAAGGGAGACTGGATGGCTAGAACTGACAACAACAAATTAGAACAAATTTGACTGTGATCTGCAATGTTTTTACACTGATTTAGTAATCGTATAGTAAATGTTACGTTTGTTGTCTTAGAAAATGAATTCCATCCATCCATCCATCCATTTTCCTCCGCTTATCCGGAACCGGGTCGCGGGGGCAGCAGTCTAAGCAGAGACACCCAGACTTCCCTCTCCCCAGACACTTCCTCCAGCTCTTCCGGTGGAACGCCGAGGCGTTCCCAGGCCAGCCGAGAGACATAGTCCCTCCAGCGTGTCCTGGGTCTTCCCCGGGGCCTCCTCCCGGTGGGACATGCCCGGAACACCTCCCCAGGGAGGCGTCCAGGAGGCATCCGGAACAGATGCCCGAGCCACCTCAGCTGGCCTCTCTCGATGTGAAGGAGCAGCGGGTCTACTCCGAGCTCCCCCCGAGTGACTGAGCTCCTCACCCTATCTCTAAGGGAGCGCCCAGCCACCCTACGGAGGAAACTCATTTCGACCGCCTGTATCCGGGATCTTATCCTTTCGGTCATGATCCAAAGCTCATGACCATAGGTGAGAGTAGGAACGTAGATCGACCGGTAAATCGAGAGCTTCGCCTTACAGCTCAGCTCTTTCTTCACCACGACAGACCGGTACATCGACCGCATTACTGCAGAAGCTGCACCGATCCGTCTGTCAATCTCCCGCTCCATCCTTCCCTCACTCGTGAACAAGACCCCCAGATACTTAAACTCCTCCACCTGGGGCAGAGACTCCCCACCAACCTGAAGAGGACAAGCCACCCTTTTCCGACTGAGAACCATGGCCTCGGACTTAGAGGTGCTGATTCTCATCCCAGCCGCTTCACACTGGGCTGCAAACCGCCCCAGTGCCTGCTGTAGGTCCTGGCTTGAGGAAGCCAACAGGACAACATCATCCGCAAAAAGCAAAGATGAGATCCTGTGGTCCCCAAACCAGACCCCCTCCAGCCCCTGGCTGCGCCTAGAAATCCTGTCCATAAAAATAATGAACAGGACCGGTGACAAAGGGCAGCCCTGCCGGAGTCCAACACGCACCGGGAACAGGTCCGACTTACTGCCAGCAATACGAACCAAACTCCTGCTCCGGTCATACAGGGACCGGACAGCCCTTAGCAAAGGACCCCGGACCCCATACTCCCAGAGCACCCCCCACAGGACACCGCGAGGGACACGGTCGAATGCCTTCTCCAGATCCACAAAACACATGTGGACTGGTTGAGCAAACTCCCATGAACCCTCCAGCACCCTGAACAGGGTATAGAGCTGGTCCATTGTTCCACGACCAGGACGAAAACCGCATTGTTCCTCTTGGATCCGAGGTTCGACAATCGGACGAATTCTCCTCTCCAGTACCCTGGCGTAGACCTTCCCGGGGAGGCTGAGAAGTGTGATCCCCCTATAGTTGGAACACACTCTCCGGTCCCCCTTCTTAAAAAGAGGGACCACCACCCCGGTCTGCCAGTCCAGAGGCACTGTCCCCAGCCTCCACGCGATGTTGCAAAGGCGTGTCAACCAAGACAGCCCTACAACATCCAGAGACTTTAGGTATTCAGGGCGGATCTCATCCACCCCCGGGGCCTTGCCACCGGGCAGCTTCTCAACTACCTCGGCGACTTCAGCCTGGGAAATGGTCGAGTCCGCCTCTGAACCCCCGGCCTCTGCTTCCTCAATGGAAGACGTGTTGGTGGGATTGAGGAGATCCTCGAAGTATTCCTTCCACCGCCCGACAATATCCCCAGTTGAAGTCAGCAGATTCCCACCCCCACTGTACACAGTGTTGGCAGGGCACTGCTTCCCCCTCCTGAGGCGCCGGATGGTTTGCCAGAATCTCTTCGAGGCCGACCGATAGTCCTTCTCCATGGCCTCACCGAACTCCTCCCAGACCCGAGTTTTTGCCTCCACAACCATCCGGGCTGCCGTCCGCTTGGCCCACCGGTACCCCTCAGCTGCTTCAGGAGTCCCACGAGCCAACCAGGCTCGATAGGACTCCTTCTTCAGCCTGACGGCATCCCTTACTTCCGATGTCCACCACCGGGTTCGGGGGTTGCCACCACGAGAGGCACCAGAGACCCTACGGCCACAGCTCCGAACAGCCGCATTGACAATGGAGGCGGAGAACATAGTCCACTCAGACTCAATGTCTCCAGCCTCCCTCGGAATCTGGTTAAAGCTCTGCCGGAGATGGGAGTTGAAGACCTCTCTGACAGGGGGCTCTGCCAAGCTTTCCCAACAGACCCTCACAGTACGTTTGGGCCTGCCGAGTCTGTCCAGCTTCCTCCCCCGCCAACGGATCCAACTCACCACCAGGTGGTGATCAGTTGACAGCTCCGCCCCTCTCTTCACTCGAGTGTCCAAGACATATGGCCGGAGGTCAGATGAGACAACCACAAAGTCAATCATCGACCTCCGCCCCAGGGTGTCCTGGTACCACGTGTACTGATGGACACCCTTATGCTCAAACATGGTGTTCGTTATGGACAAACTGTGACTAGCACAGAAGTCCAACAACTGAACACCACTCGGGTTCAGGTCAGGGGGACCGTTCCTCCCAATCACGCCCCTCCAGGTATCACTAGAATTGCCCACGTGGGCGTTGAAGTCCCCCAGCAGAACAACGGAGTCCCCGGTCGGAGAGCTTTCCAGCACCCCTCCCAGTGACTCCAGAAAGGCCGGGTACTCTACACTGCCATTCGGCCCATAGGCACAAACGACAGTGAGAGACCTGTGCCCCACCCGAAGGCGCAGGGAAACGACCCTCTCGTCTACTGGGGTAAACTCCAACACCTGGCGGCTAAGCTGGGGGGCTATAAGCAAGCCCACACCAGCCCGCCTCCTCTCACCGCAGGCGACTCCAGAGTAGTGAAGAGTCCATCCCCTTTCGAGGAGTTGGGTTCCAGAGCCTGAGATGTGCGTGGAGGCGAGCCCGACTATCTCTAATCGGTATTTCTCAACCTCCCGCACCAGCTCAGGCTCCTTCCCCCCCAGTGAGGTAACATTCCATGTTCCTATAGCCAGATTCTGCGTCCGAGGATTGGGTCGCCGAGGCCCCCGCCTTCGACTGCCACCCATCCCACAATGCACCGGTCCCCTATGGCCCCTCCCGCAGGTGGTGGGCCCACGGGAGGGCGGCCCCACGTTGCTTTTTCGGGCTAAGCCCGGCCGGGCCCCGTGGGGTAAGGCCCGGCCACCAGGCGCTCGCATACGAGCCCCAACCCCAGACCTGGCTCCAGGGTGGGGCCCCGGCTGCGCCATACCGGGCGACGTCACGGACCTATGATGATTTTCAGCCATATGGGGTTTTTTGGACAGCTCTTTGTCTGGCCTGTCACCTAGGACCTGTTTGCCTTGGGAGACCCTACCAGGGGCATTATAGCCCCTGACAACATAGCTCCTAGGATCATGCAGACACTCAAACTCCACCACGGTAAGGTGGCGATCCCCGGAGGAGAGAAAATGAATTCCAAATAAGATATTTTAATATTAAGTGAAAATGAATCTTGTTTAATGTTTTTGATTCTTGTGCATGCCTCAATTATTAATATCTAATAATGTATTTGAAGTATATTCAAATTGAAAACAACTTAAAACATTTGTACACATTTAATCATATATTTCATGTATGTTGACTTTTGTTATGCACTTATTTACAGCAATTTAATTAGACATTTATAATAAACTATGAAGCATGTTGTCCTTGAACAGTCTCCACTACAGTTTGCTGTGCTGCATAGGAGTCACATAAAGCAGTGAATGTATGGTTTCCCTATACTGATCTGGAGAGGAGGGGAAAAAAAAGATGCATCAAGTTTTGTTCAATTTACTTTTATTTGTATGGCAATTTTTAATATACACATTGTTTCTAGCAGCTTTACAGAAAATGAATGCACATACATTACAAATAAGAGTTCTGTTAACAGGTGTTGTCAAGTTGTGATTTCTTTCTTGTGCAATTCCCCACTTGAAAAGGATAGTCCCTCCACATGAAGATCTTAACTGGATTTCACTCAATAAACAGCCATGGAATCAGTTGTTTGTCTTTTATTTACCATTCTTTGGTTGGCAGTAAACAGGTGAAAAACCTCAAAAGAGAGATGACAAATACAAGATTATTATTTGAGTTGACAGCCAAATTAAATAAAATTATTCACATTCACCTCAGATAAACACATAACTGCTATTACAAGATTTCCATTTTTATTCTAATCAGTAGTTTTAAGCAGTATTTTCATAATAAAGAATTATTCTAAGGTTGCATTGTGTCCACACAACTAGGTATGCTTTACCAAAACAAATCAGTTGGCATTTTAATTTTCAAAATTTATATTTTCTTATCTTTTAACCATTTCAAACACATTCTTTGTCAAACAATGAAATTTGGCTTTTCTTACTTTTCCTTTTTACCCTACTTGTTTGAGAAAACCAAACAACATTTGAAGTTACAAATCTCAATAAAAAGTTCTAACAAAGTCAACAAGAGTTAAGAGTCTGTGTTTTCCAGAGTATCATTTGCACTGCACTGCTCAAGTCAGTCTAGCCAAACATGGCCAATATGGCGCTTACCGGCTGTCCTTCACTGTTTTGTGGAGGGCTTGGTTTTGCACAGTCACCTTGATGACAAAGATGAAGTTTCCTTGGTCTAGTGGTGCTATAAATGCTCCTTTCACTGTGGTTTAAAGACAACAACAGAGCCAGGTACTGGCACGCTCAGATTTGTTCCACCTGGTTCTCCACTGATTGAAGGAGGAGGAGTTTCACCACTGAGGAGCTCCCAGGCAGTTTGTCAGCACAGGTGTATCTGTTTTAAAGTAATGTTCATATTGCAGAAATGTTCTGAAATTAGGCTATACAAAGTTAAGTAACGTCATATAATCAGAAACAATGAACAAATTAAAGCATGATGTGATCATGTTGATTACAATGCAAGGACAATTTAGCAGTTTTGTATGTTTATTCAGAGTCTGCTTCATCTGAAGTCCACTCAAGGGTTGGCATCATCTCTTCACAGGTGCTGGTCATCTGAAGTCTTCATAAAAAATATATAGTCAGCAGGAGCAATCTATAGATTACATTAACAAAATGTGATCAATGTAATCATACTTGGGAACTGGCATTTTTACTTCAAGCGGTTCTTGTCCTGTGGCATCACTGATCCTTCAACACAGTAGTTCTATAGCAGCTACGTTTAAGATGTTTAAGTGTAAAATACAGAAATAAAGTACAGGTTTACTGTGATTACTGCTATAATACAGTAGTGGTGTATAATACATTTTTGGAAATTTAGCCTAGCATGATTCTGAAATGAAAACTGCTCGACTATTTTAAAATTTTCATTCTCACTTAGGTCATTCAGCATCTATTGCAATAAATCCAGATCTATTAAATAACTCCCCACCAGCAAAAATCCCGTTTAAAAGCCTTAATTACTCAACGATGGATAAAACTGCATGAAGAGAATGAATAACACCCTGTAAATCTACTAATTAAGTGAGAAATAATGTAATAATAATCAGTTTAATGCACAAGTTAAACTGATTAGCTGTGCTGATAATATACAGTTTTTTTCTTTAAATGTCTTACCCCTTTAAAAGTTGATCACTGCGGTCTCTTCTGCATCTATACAGCGTACTGTTAAATGTACTCTTAGTTTCTGTTAAATTACAAAATTGTATATAGTTAATGCAAAGTAATATTTCTAGTTTGTAAGTTTACAACCTATTAAAACAAATTAAAACCATTCCCACTTAGCATACTGTGCCTCACTCAATAATAACATCAGTATGAAAACATAGAAAGAGATAAAGTCTTGTCTAGTCAATAAGAAGAATGTAGAATTTTGTCAGTCTGATTAAATGTAATTAAAGACAAAAACAAACTTATTCTTTTAAAAGCAAATAGAGGCTGTTATCTGCTCATGCGTTAAAAAATGCCTTTCGGAAATGACTGTAGCTCACCTGTTTATGCAATGGTCTGTCTGTCTGTCTTGAAGAGGCAGATCAAGTTTCTGTTGCTCAGCACAAATATCACTACTGTTGTTAAAGGGGTCATCGGGTGCCACATGCACTTTTACAAGCTGTTTGAACTGAAATGTGTGTTGGAGTGTGTGTACACAACCACCATAGAATGACAAAGATCCACCCAGTAGTTTTCTTAGTAAATTAATTTGCCTCTTCTCATATCGAGCCGTTCTCAGATGCCTGTCGTTGTGGCGTAATGACGAGAGAGGCCACTCCTGCTATAGTTGATTGACAGTAGTGTTTAAGCATAGACCCGCCCCTAGTCAAACTGACAGCACTGAGGGAATGTGACCGCTGATCTATCTAAATGGGTTCATGTTTACACTAATAATTTCTCAATTTTTACACTACCATAGAGAATTTTTAATCAAAGTGTTTTACAAACTTTTCATTTGGACCCTAAAGCATCATATTAACTTGTGGAAAATGGGCGTCGGATGACCCCTTTAAGGAACTCAATAATACAAAACAATAAAAAAGACTGCAGTTTTTCTGTTTTTACTGAAAACATTAGTCCACAGAATTTTAAATACATTTGGTTTGTCATTTAAAACTTTATTGTCCTATTTATCACCAGCATTTAAACACAAACACCATGTTTACACAATCCTGTCATGAGGTAACATCTTAAATTGCTCTCTCTTTATCAGATCTAAGGATTGTTCTGTTGGGTAAAACTGGATCAGGAAAAAGTTCAGCAGGAAACACCATTATTGGCAACACTGTGTTTAAGAATCGTATGTCTTCTAACTCTATTACTACACATTGTGAATCACATCTGACAACAGTGGAGGGCAGAAACATCTCAGTGATCGACACTCCAGGACTGTTTGATATGTCCATGAATAAAGAACAACTGAAAGCAGAAATAGAGAAGTGTTTCTACATGTCTGCTCCTGGTCCTCATGTGTTTCTGCTGGTCATGAGACTGGACATGAGATACACAAATGAGGAGAAAGACACAGTGAAATGGATTCAGGAGAACTTTGGAGAAGAAGCTACTCGATACACAATCATTCTGTTCACTGGAGAAGATCAGCTGGAGGGAACAAGATTAGATGATTATATCAATGAAAATAATGTTCTTAAGGCTCTTGTTAATGAGTGTGGTGACAGATTTCATTCATTCAATAATAAAGACATGAAGAACTGCTCTCAGGTCACTGAACTGCTGGAGAAGATTGAGAAGATGGTAAAGGAGAATGGAAGACAACACTACGCTTATGATATGTATAGAAAATCCCAGGAAGAGACTGAATGGGAGGCTCGGAAACAAAGAGCTAAACAATATGGAACAACGGCACTAGCAGTAATAGGAGTGGGAGCAGGAGCAGCAGTAGCAGCAGCAGCAGTAACAGGAGCAGCAAAACTCTTGAAATGTTAGCGCACAGTTACTCTAATTAAATGAAAAAAAAAAAAAAAAAAATTCCTCCGATAGCTGTGTGGGCAGCACATCATGTGGCATGGTTGTGCTACCTGAGTTTGAGTCCTTGCTTGTATTCCTTTTGACATTTCTGTCCTACTCTCTCGAACAACCCAGTATTTACATTACAGTTTTTTAAATGTGTTCTTTTAAATAACAACGACATTTAAAGCCATAAAAAAGTATTAAATACCTAATTACTATAAAAGTCCTAACTATAATTTTAAGTGGTCATTCATGGAAGGAAAGACAAGAATTGCATTATGGATTAAATGCACTAGTCATTTGAAGCGTGTACTCGGATCAAAGTTAATATATATATATATATATACATACAGGGAGTGCGGAATTATTAGGCAAGTTGATATTCTTGTCATATTTTTTTCCCAAGCACATTTGAATAATTCCAAACCACATCAATCTTAATAACTACTATTCATTGTGTATTTAATTATTTATAATTGATATATAATTGTCCATGAAGGCTGGAAGTGAAAAACTCCTTATTTTCAGGTGTGCAGAATTATTAGGCACATTTTCTTTTACAGATAAAATGAGCCAAAAAGAGATTTTACCTCAGACTGAAAAGTCAAAAACTATATAATGCCCATGAGAAGGATGCAATACTAATGCAATACTGCAATTTGCAAAGTTAAGGCATGACCACCGGACAGAAAAATGCTTGTTGCATCTGCATTGTCAGAACAAACAGGTGGAGGAGAAAAGATGCATGTTAATTGCAAAAAAAATAAGAATTAAAGTTATGAATCAGATATGAAACCATCAGGAACCATTTAGTCTCCAGTGCCACCGTTTTCCAGAACTGCAACCTACCTGGAGTCTCCAGAAGTGCAATGTGTCAGGTTCTCAGAGACTTTGCTTGGGCAAAAAATCCTAAAAAATGACCCTCAATTAATAAGAATAACAT
>NC_133379.1:12131452-12173805 GCF_049309525.1 Garra rufa
ATGGGTTGGAACTGAAAAAGGTCCACTTTTTGAAAAAAAAAAAAAAAAAAAAGAACCACCCTTACCCCTCCCTTATGACTATTGGACTTATAGTTTTCATAAAACTAAAGATTAAAAATTATAAAAATCCAATAGACCGATTTAGAGTAGACTTCACAGTTACGTCACTTGCAGCTGTGCGCACATAGTAGTTACATAGTATTAGCAGAATAACATTGGTAACAAGTGGAGGTAAATGGGTAAAATGCATGGAATAAGAGAAAAAAATATTTTTGTGCCTAAAGTTGTGCCTGTTTCGGATCTGTAAGACTATCCCACTATCTAACGTCAGTTTCGTTGAATAACAGTGCTTATCGCTGAGTGACAAAGCTCTTGTAATAAGTGGAGAACATCTTGAAAATTACATCTAATCAATATAATCTATAATCTTTTACAAATCTATCTATTTTGTACCGTATCCGTGTAATTCTCTATCCATAAAGGCGATCTCTCCTGGTTTTCTGCAACCATGATGTGCGTGCATCCCGAATGTTTACAGAATGTTCAAATGAGATAAAAACTCTTCAAACTTAACTCCAATTGTCAAAATTCTAATTTTAAACTCCCAGAATGGACCCTTTTCACAAGACTGTGATGACGCATTTTTTTAAATTTGTATACATTTATAACACTATACTTTGTATTACAACACCTTTTCATCAAGTTACAAAAATCTTGTTAACGCTAATGCAAGGGTGTTTCTAATGCAGGGTCTATAAGAGGGAGGGTAAATTTGACATCGTTCTCTCTTCTGACTGCCGATATTAGTTTAAAATTTGTTAATAATGCTATTAAAATGATTGTAACTTGCTAATCATGCTAAAAACATCCTAGCAACATGCTAACTACATACTAATCATGCTAGCAACATGCTAATCATGCTAGAAACATGGTAGCAACATGCTAGTAACTGGCTAATCAGAAAACATGCTATTAACATGCCAATCATGCTAGAAACATACTATCAACATGCTAATCATGCTAGAAACATGGTACCAACATGCTAGTAATGTGTTAAACTAAAAAAACATGCTAGCAACATGTAATTTGTTAATAATGCTATTAAAATGCTTGTAACTTGCTAATCATGCTAAAACATGCCAGCAACATACTAACTGCATGCTAATAATGCTAGCAACATGCTAATCATCTAATCTATCTATCTAAAGTTTCACACTTCAAGCTTTTACAGCTGCTTTAAACTTTTAGGCTAGGCTTTCTTAAGCCAATTTAAAGTTTGTCTTGACAAACTTTTTTTAATCTATAGTTTGTATTAAAGTTTTTTTTTTTGTCATTGTACTGAAGTTTGTTTACTTTTCTAATATGCTTCATCTTTACTTACTTATGCTGTGTTCAAATCCTCCTGGAACATTCGTAATTACGAGTTGACAAGTCGTCATTACGATATCAGGTGCATTCAAGTCACTTTGGTCGGAACAAGGTGGCGATTTAACTTTTCTACATAAAATTTAAAAAAAATTTTTTAACCTAAATTCTAAAAAATCATGAATAAAGAATGTGCATCATTGTGTTTTTGCTTTTTTCTGTTTTTATTCAATTTATGAAGGTGATATAAATGGAATCCTTATATATATTCTATGGTAATTATACAATAATATAATATTTTATGTAACTTATATAGTTTTATTGTACGTTACAAAAAATAATAATTTTATTCTTTTCAACAACTTTACCGTCAATACAGATGCTTCATATCTATATAGTCTTTAGCTGCGTCAATTGCGTCGGCCCCAACTCAGAAACTCTGAGCTTAAAGAACATTTTGAGTTTCCCACTCGTAATAACAACTTTGTGGTGGTGTTCATGGTGTCAATCTATCCAACATGACTTGAACGTGCCATTAGTCTTGGTTCCTCCTTAATTAGCTACTCAGTGATTGGCTAATTACCAGAGGGCATATACAGGATATGACCTCTGTTATTCAGCCAATCAATGCAGCCATATACTAATGGGTCCTGATTTATAAATGTCTGCATTGATGCACAATAGAGAAATGTAACTTATATGAGCAATGTAAGTTGGTTTCTTTGACTGTGTAATCTTGGTTTATTTTGATCCAATTGTTTGTGTTTCTGTTCTTTCTGTGTCTAGAAACCACGCACATATTCACATGATGTACTCCCTGCTAATCTTTGCTCTACCTGCTTCAATAGATAAATAAAATTTACAATTGTCAGGGTTCCCACTCTAAGCCAACTGTCAAATACCCTGACTTTTCCCTGACTTTCACTAATTAAAAAGATAAATTTCCATGACCTATGGATCCATCCATTTGCAACATTTTTTTTTACTTGTTCGCATGCATTTTAGTACAAAAACAAAACAAAACATGCTTACTACTTTAAAAAAAAAAAAAATTTTTGCCTTTACCTGTAAAATGCACTTTGATATTTTTCTGTACTATTTCTACAAACATTTATTCATGATTTCAGGAGTTTAAACAGATTTTATATTTGTCGTTATTATTCAGTCTTTTTATTTCTTCACATTTAGTTTTTGCTTTTTCTTTTGTCTACTTTTAACACCTAGTCTTTGAAGTGGTAAAAAGCATGTTTGCCTTAAGCCTAGTTCAGACTGCATGATTTTAGCCCCGATTTTGACTCGCCGACAGGTTTTGAGAAATCGCCGACAAATGCCCGAAATCACAGGCAAATCGGTGCTCGTTCACGTGAGTGACAATCACACAGTGTGAACTATCAAAGACGCGATCTGAGAGAATTGCCGACGTGTCGCCAACACCCGTGAGATATTTGGCATGCTAAATATCTGGACCTGTCGGCGATTCAAAATCATGCCGTGTGAAAGGTGATCTGACTGAAAATCACATCGGCGATTACCTACAGCCAATGAGACAGCAACATCCAGGTCAGCGGGAAGTTGGGGGAGGAGTTACGAAGGTATAGACCACAGTATCAACACTGCAAATCAGTGCACATGCTATTTGTATGACAAGCTTCTTGCGGGCTACCATTTTTTTTATAATAATACCAGTCTCATGTGAGAACTTGCACGCCTGACCTCGCGTTGTTTCCATGTCACTTCTCGCGTGTGTTTGGTTGTGAGACGTAGTTTACGGACCGGGACAAAGTTGTCGGCGATTCTTCCTATTGTAAAGTCATGCAGTGTGAAACCCCCTGTCGCCGATCCATCGTGCAGTGTGAACACAGCAGCGACAGAATGCTACCCCAGATAGTCATGCAGTGTGAAAACATCTGTGACGCGATCGCTTTGAAAATCGTGCAGTCTGAACTCGGCCTTAGTTAACAGGTACTGCCTGGTGACTGCATTTGACTTAAAGGGTTAGTTCACCCGAAAATTTAAATTCTGTCATTGATTACTAACCCTCATGTTGTTTCAACCCCGTAAGACCTTCTTTCATTTTTGGAACACAATTTAAGATAATTTGTATAAATCTTACTGCTCTCTGACCCTCCATAGACAGCGAGGGTCCTACCACACTGAGGCCTAGAAAAGTACCAAGATGATTGACAAAGTAGTTCATGTGACATCCGTTGTTGAATTTTGCAAAGCTACGAGAATATTTTTTTGTGCAAAGAAAACTAAAATAACGACTTTATTCCATTTTAATCTCTACTGCGTCACTTGTATTGACGTGTATTCACAAGAGTACCACAATACATGCACGTGGCAGCACTGAACCAGATCTGCCGTTATGATCAAATTTGTTTTCTTTGTCTCTGTTAAAAATGGGTAGGACCTTTGTTGTCTTATAGGGGGGTCAGAGAGTGCTCGGATTTCATCGAAAATATCTTAAATTGTGTTCCGAAGATAAAAGAAGGTCCAGCGGGGTTGGAACAACATAAGGGTGAGTAATTAATGACCGAATTTTCATTTTTGTGTGAACTAACCCTTTAAGTGATTGCCAGTTGACAAGTGGGAACGAAAATAAAATGGCACTGAAAATTCCAGTTTGATAAATGGAATCTAAAATTTAAAGCAACAAAAAATCCCTGATATTGTCTGCGCCCATAGCCTTGTGGGCAGCGCTCTGTTGCGCTCCGGGCTTCCTGTGTTCGAATCCCAACTCGAGGACCTTTCCCGATCCCGCACTCTATCTCTCTCCCACTTCGCTTTCTGTCATTTCTGATCTGTCCTATCACAATAAAGATAAAAATGGCAAAAATAAATCTTATTTATAAAAAAAATCCCTATTATTCCATGCCTTGGACAAAAATTCTCTGACTTTCAATGTCTGGAATAGGCCTTTTAAAATTCCATGATATTCCAGAAATTCCATGACCAGTGGGAACCCTGAATTGTCCTCTTTTTAGAGTTGCTTTACAGCAGAACAATTAAAATCTCAGCTTTATAAAGAATATCATGACATTTGTGTTTGTTAATCCCTGCTGCCAAGATGCACCTCTGTTGGCCACTGATCATGGAAAGTGTAATTTAAATTTGTCACAGGGGTGGTTGTTTTTTATGCATGTTAAAAGTGGCGCTCTCCCCCTAACCTAATGTACTTTACAGAGTTACTACCTATCCGCTTCTTCCCGGTCTCGTAACATATAACGTGTGCTCAAACGCTAAATGTACACAACGGGGAAAGCAACACAACCAAAAAGGGATAAATTATTTAAATGGATGGCAACAAAATAACAACGTGGGGGACTTGCAAGTGGTCTGGCATTCTCTTTTATGTGGGAGGGTCTTTTCCGATTGGGAACGCCAGCAGTAATGAAGATTGACAGGTGAGAGAACCAATGACCGAGTAACTGAGAAACTGAAAGTAAGCAAGAGAAAAAAACAGTGGAGAAACACATAACACAGCACAAGCAAGTAACATTGATTGAGAGAAAAAAAATAAACAGCAGTTATATGTGAAATCAGACATTGAGCACCCCATATAGCCAAAATGGCATGATCCTCATTTCATAACACCTCTGAGAAAATCCGACTGTGGGATTGGTATTCAAATCAGGCTCCTCCTAGTGAGAGCAGACACCCAGGCTGTATCCGAAATCGGCGCCTATATCCTATTCACTATTCCCTACATTAGTCCACTCATACAGTTCACTTGAAGGAGTGAATAAAAACGAGTGAGTAAATTCGGAAACCAAAAGGACTGCCGCTTTTGCATATTTGCTTGCTGTTTAAATAACAGGCAGTTCCAGTAGTAAGAGTAAAGGATTTATCTTTAATTCTGTTACAGAAATGATGTATAAACACCAATTAAACAATTTCATAATCAACTGTATAAATAATCAAGTGTTGTGCGCTGTGGACGACCACATTGGATGATTCAGAATTCATCTTCTGGTGAGACGCGGGAATTCAATTCACAGTGCATTATAGGTTATCTCTAGCCGTTGAGTGTACATCGGTTGTACACTCGTTTTTGCGGTGCATTGTGGGATTGAATAAGTGCACTCGAAAACGTTCACTATGGTTTCGAACACAACTTAAAATGGCTGTCCCCTCAGATAGTGCCCTATTTGAGGGTATGGGGGGGGGGGGGGCGATTTTGGACACAGCCCCAGTCCTTGTATCCCACAAGACATAACCTTCAACTAAAGAAGGGTTTTTTACTTTCCAATCCATAGACCTGTAAATCAGTGTAAAACATTGCAGATCACAGTCAAAGTTGTTAGAATTTGTTGTCAGTTCTAGCCATCCAATCTCCCTTAAAGGTCAGCCTTCCAAAGAGAGGAATAGTTTGATTCTAGCTGTGATGCAGCCCTACAAACAGTCAACACTCAACTTTACAACCTCCACTGCTGGTCAGTATACCCATCCACAGTGTAGCCAATATAATGGATGACATACAACATGACCACTTTCATTAATTGGTCTGTAGGCCCCTTACGCAACAAAAATATATTGCAATATACTAGAATTTATATTGCAATACATTAGAAAATATATTTCAATATATCAGAAAATTCCTCATATATTTGAAAATATATAGCAATATATGGACGGACAACCTATTGCTATATATTGATTCATATATTAAAATACATTGATATGCAAACAAAACTGTATTACAGTATTGCATGTATTTTTATTGAAACAAAGTATTTTTTTCTGAGTTAAGCAAGCTCATGCATAGGTTTATAGAGAGGTTGATTAACAATAGACCAAATCAGATTTTTGAATGACATTCAATATATTTTACATTATATATGGATGGACCATATATGTAGCCTATAGAATCTAGACGCACCCCTAGCGGCAGCAGAATACATTTGCTTCCAATGTCAGTCTAGTTACTCTCAATTCACTTAAAGGTCCCATATTGTCAAAATTGAAATTTCTGATGACTGACCTGCGACCATAAGTTCTGTCAGACATGAATTCCTGGTTCCACGAATTACGCGTGGAAAACTGAACAGTATTTATATAATTTTTTACTTTTGATACACAGCCACGTCCATCTGTCCGGAGAAGGAGTTCATCATCTGGCTCGTCACATGTGAACGTGCTCTGGTGTAGTATACGCAAACGTCGTAAGCGATCTGTGGCGTGTAAACGACTCGTGTCTTAGGACATCAATGTATTGTCACGAGCCGCAGGGTGTAATTTGGATTTGTCTGTGCATGGTTTCTGTTTACATTGATAAAAAAAAACAAAAAAACTAATTTTACAGAAAAAACTTTTTTACAGTAGTTTTCTGTCATTTCAAATTACATTCAAAACTTAGTAATATTACTAACAATATCTGTAAACTAACAACTTGACTGCTATTTTAGGTTCTATATCATTAAAGACAAATTAAAGTATTTTTTTCTATTTTTTTATACAGGAAAATTACTGTATTATTTTCAGTATTTGTGTTATTTTAAATTATGTTAAAAACTTTGTAAAATTACAAACAATATCTGTAAATTAACAACTTAACTGTTATTTTAAGTATTATTACATTAATGAAAAATTACAGGAATTCTAATTTTTTTATACAAAACATTTTTGTATTTTTTTACAGTATTTTTTTCTGTTTTTTTAAATTACTTACACATTGACGTAAAATTACAAAAACAATCTGTAATTAAATAATGTAGCTCATTAAGGTTTATGTCCATACTAACAAGTTAATGTTCTTTTTGTAATTTGAAAGTAAAAAGTAGTTTTATATTTAGGTGTATTTTACATTAAAACTCTGTAATTTTATATAAAACAGAAGTAGAATATATTTAAAATAGAAAATCAATCTGAAAATCCACGAATCGTGTAACCATGCAATACATTAAAAATAAATTGCATTAAAAATGGTTTATTTTTTATAAAGAACAAATTAACCAATAAAAGTGTATAATTTATTTCCAGAAGTCATGTCAAAAAGCAGCAGTGCCACAGTTGTCCAAAAAATGACAATGCGTTGCAGTCGCAGTCCTCTCTGGTGGAATATACACTACAGTATAGGCTAATAATTTAGTGTGAGGAGCAGGGCATCATTTAAGTTGTTAAACGCTGAAAATGCTATATCGCTCAATAGGCTTCATGCCCAACAGGCTTCCGTTTTCTGCTAAACAGGTCTCGTTGCTTCCGGTTCACGCGTTTTGCATATCCCTCTTTAAATATGAACATGATTTACTCAAGATTCATTCAAAGTAGACACTAAAAATGATCATAACCAATGTCCATCACATATGTGGATTGATATATAAAAGTTTTAAATTTTTATTCTTTTCACTAACATTTATATATAAATATCGAATGAAACGTCCACAATAAACAGCTGGCTTGTTTAACTGATTACCTTAAAAGTCCGTCGATATCGCCATTATTTATTACGGCTATTAACACGTTCTCCGACAAGCGGAAGCAATGAGACCTGTTTTCCGGGGTTGGTCATGTGACGTTCGGCATAAAGCCTACTGACACGCGTTTCTTATTTAAAACACGAAGCATTACCGGCGGAAACACTGCAAATCGCAATTTATGACGGTACCGGCGACAGCCAATGACCGTTTGGTTATTGCTGCTGTTAATTATTCTGGCCAATGACTAGTAGGGAGCCGTTTCCCGGTCAAATTTGAATATGCTGATCGGCCTCTGTTGCGACAGTGTTGCCAACTTGGCCACTTTGTCGCTATATTTGGCGACTTTTCAGACCCCCTTAGCGAATTTTTTTTTTCTTTCAAAAAAGCGCCTAGCGACAAATCTAGCGACTTCTTGGAAAAACCTTATTTAGCTTGTACTGCCGCGCGAGCGCGAAGTCGTGCTTTCCCAGCGCGCGCGCTCTCCCTCTCTCTCTCTCTCTCTCTGCGTCTGCTCTGTTCAGTGAGCGGCAGAGAAGCAGCATTTTCAGATAAAAAAATATATTCTGATGCTTCTAACTCTATTTTACATGCAAGTATAGCCCGAAATCACAGCACAGCCATTGTCTTAATCATATGTGTACTTGATTTTTTTAGACAATGTCGTGATTATGAATAACGATTTTATTGTAGATATATCTTCGAGAGCTGGTTATGTAGTCCTAATGGGCTGCGTTTCAGTCACTATTTCATATTTACCCCGTTGTCTGACAAAAGAAACCGTAAAATATATCAATATATAAATGAAAACAGTTTGATTGAATTTGGCTGCAAAATAGCAGTATGTGAGCACAGACACGCAAGACAACACGACGTACTGACGTCATGAATATGCTAATGAGCGTATGACGTCATTTGGCAACTTTTCAAGCAGGGTTTAGCTTCTTTCCATTGAAAAAAGTTGGCAACGCTTAGCAACGGCTTTCACATGGATTATTGTCGGACTGTTTAATTCATATTTTGAGCGAGTTTTGGTTGTGGAATGAAGATTGAGAACCAAAAAAACGCGAATATGGATTTTTTTACCAGCAGCTAAAGGACATGCAAACTGCAAAAGGTAAGTACCTTTTACTATTATACTATAACGTCAGTTACATTAAGATAGAGTGTACTGAAGTGATATGCTAATCGCGATTACATATTTTATTATCCTACCAGTGTGTGTTTTGTTAGTATGAGCTAATACTGCTTGCTGCAGCTAACGTTAGGCAGGAACGTTATATTTATGTCTTACCGAATATGAAGTGAAAGAAATCTGCACCTCACTTGAATAGTCAAATATAGACAGTTTACTTAAGATTTAATTGACCTAAATACAGTCGCTAATGTTTTGAGTCAAGATTAACAAACCAGGTTAGGCGCAAGTGTAACGTACTGGATCTGGCCATTTTGTTCTTAAAGTTACAGCAGTATAATTAAGCCTAACGTTACCCTCATCGGTCTTAGTTATAATCAAACAACAAAATATTAAAGAGAAAATCATTAAATGTACTTAACTTGCCTTTGTATTAGTCCTATTGTTTGAAACTACTTTGATCGTATGTTGAATGAAATACAATATTATAAATAACTGTACTGTGATATATTACTATTGTGAAATAATATATCGTGCACCCATGCTAGTTTTAAGATTAAACTCACAAAATGTGACAGAACTTCAAATTGAGTAACCTGAGAACACTGTTATGTGAACTCATCTGACAGAGAGGACCTGAGTGAAAGCATGATCATTGGACTCCATGCATGGAGAAGAATACTAGATGTAAACCAGGATTTTGGATCAGCTGTGCAGATTTGTATGGAGCTGGTGAGTACATTTTCGCAAGCCCATGTCTGTCAGTAAGTAGATAGTGTTTTATCAAACAAATTAATTTTAATTTAATTGATTGCTTGTGTGTGTGTTTCCCCCTTATGATCCTGAAGCTTTGGGAATGAAAATCTTCTACTACATGATCTTCGGAGGAAGTAAGTATTAATTTTTAACATTAAGACACACTAACATTAATTTATTTTTAAAGGAGTGTTTGTGGTATTTTTCTTAAATTTTTGTTTAAAATTTGTTTTTGTTTTACCCCCAGCTGAATCCTGGCCATTTGGAGGAGGACTGCTCTTTATCTGGTGTGTCTGTCACTTCTGGTGCAGAGTCATGGACCTTTTCTTGTATGTTTCGGTTTTACTTATTCTCACACTACATTAATTATCAGAGCTACAGTGGTGCCCAAAATTATTAGAACACTAGTATTTAAACTACCTTAACTAATGGTTTAAACTTAGTTATTTCTATCATTTGCTATAGTGTGTCAGTATGAAATATCAGTTTACATTTCCAAGCATTCATTTTGCCATTAATTACAATAATCAGTGACACAAGGAGTATGAAAACAGCGGCTTTAAGCGGCTTTTGCACTAGGTGCACTTGCGGATAGTTTTTCAGGTTTGCAGGTGGGTCTCTTGAAGCATCTTGGAGACGTTGCCACAGTTCTTCTAGATTTAATCTGTCTCAGTTTGTTCTGTTTCTTCATGTCATTCTGTGCAGAATGGATGATTATATGATCAGATCTCTGTTTGGAGCACTGGCTGTTGTCAAACAAAAATCTTACTGGATTATTACATTTAATGGCAAAATTAATGTTTAGAAATATAAAATAAAATTACCCATTGAAACACTACAGCAAAAGATAGACATAACTGAATTAAAATCATTTTTAGCTGGTAAAAATACTAGTGTTCTAATAATTTTGGACACCAATATGGAGCCCAAGGATTAAGATAAAATGATGTGGATGAGATAGAAATGCATTTTTAGTTCAATTTCTCCTTGGAGCTCTGAATAACTGGTAATGAAAAATTCAATAATCTAAATTTACATCTGAAACTAATAAAATTGTTAATCTTTTTGTAGATGTATTGGTTTTGTATTTATTCAGTTTTAAAGGACTAGTTCAATTCTGATACAAATATTTCCTGCTGATACTGTGTCATTCAAGATGCTCATGTCTGTCTCTTTTTCTGTCAAAAAGGTTTTTGAGGAAAACATTCCAGGATTTTTTTCCATACTTCGATGGGAGCCAACGGGTTGGAGATCCAAATTTAATTGTCAGTGCAGCTTCAAAGGGCTCTACATCCAAGGAATAAGGGTCACTGGGAACTTGTAAAGCCCTTTGAAAGCTGTATTGAAATTTTGAAACCTTTATCCTTGACCTTAATCCCACTGAAGTCCACTATATGGAGAAAAATCCTGAAATCTTTTCCTCAAAAACTTTAATTTCTTTATGACTTAAAGAAAGAAGGATATGAACATCTTGAATTACATGGGTCTGAGTGAATTATCAGGAAATATTTTCTAATAGTTTTAAGTTAAACATATATTTAATTAAACGTTTTGATGAAACTGTCTCATGTTCTTTTAATGTAATTGTGCTGCATTTCTTACAAAAAAATAGCTGAAATGTAAAATGTTAATTTTATATGGCATTTGCACAGACTTTGTGCTGCAGACTGTTTTTTGTCTTTTAAATAAAAAAAGAGCATGCTTTGACACTTTATTGAAGGTTTTTATTGTAATGATTTGTAAAATAACAGTGTTTCTCTGTTGAACATTTAGTGCTTTCATTGTAATAATCTAGTTAAAATGTGTCAAATAAGGGTTTTACACTGTAAAAAAAAAAAAAATGGTCAAACGACTGGCAGCTATGGCTGCCAAACCAAAACCATAAAGTTAAAGTAAAATATTGTAACTGAAACAAAGGAAAGTCTGTAAAATAAGGGTTTTACACTAGAGGTCGACCGATATTGGTTTTTACCGATACCGATAGCTAGGTTGGACCACACTGGCCGATACCGATTAATTAACCGATAGTTTTTGAAAATAGATACTGACTGGCAACTAAAATACTGCTCTGCTAGTTTAAAAAAAGTAATAAACCATACTTTGTAAATTAATAAAAATATTAATTTTAATTATATATTGATCATTAAAGTTATTTCATAGTTCATTAATGTTAACAAAATAACACCCTAAAAAGGAACAACACTTCTATTCTACAGCTTTCATCAATCTTAGTTGATGTTACAAATGGGCTCATTGTAAAGTGTTATTTCATATTAACAGTAGGGGTGGGAATCTTTACATTTTAACAATATGTAAAATTGCAGTTTCTATGCTTTTTGTTTATATTTGGAATCTCTGCGTGTTAGTACTGCCTTATTAAAATTAAGATTCAATTTAATTACGATTTTCAATAACAACTAAATATAACCATGCATTACATTCTCAGTTTTCAATATTACTGCACGTGGCTACATTTTCATATACATTTTATATAATTTATTTTGAGCAAAATTTACTTTATTTTTTTATTATATAAGCAGGCTACTTTTAAACCAATTACTTATTTAAAATAAGTGTTAAGTATCCAAAAGTTAACAGACAATAGTTATTTTTTCCTTTCGTTTGATTATTACTGATGAGATCATTGACAGTGGCTGCTTTAACAGGCTGCATTCAAACGAATGCACAGATCTATTTCGATATATCAGATGCCCTGCTCTGAAAACATAACTGACTGTGTGTACATCAGTTTCGTATAAAAGTATTCGAAATGGCAAGTGCATTTAACCGCAAACGCAATCGAGCTTTTTAGGACGAACAAACACAAATTGCAAGTGAAAGTCTGTCAGTGCGCCAGTTTTGTGCATCTGATATACTGCATTACAAACGGCAGAAATGAAGGCACATGTAAAGTAAAAAACTGCGGGTGGAAGCACGCACTGTCAAGCAATACACACGAGTCTCACAGTGCAAATTCTGTGCAATGAAGCCAGCCGCGTTTCAGGCGCTCACGCGTGCCATATGCGGGGAAAAACACAAGCTCCTTGAAGAGAGGGTTGCGATGCATTGGATGCAGCGCTGCGTTGCGCGGACAGCTCGCAGGTATCTAACACACACAGGATGCGTCGTGTAGTTCAAGCAGAAATCTAAAACAGCTTATTTAATCACCAAATGGGCAAATGTTTACTTCAAGAATGATCAAAAAAGCGGCAAAGATTAGTTTAAACAACAGATCAAACGGAAAGAGAAAGTACGATCTATATTGTTGTAGCCATTTAAGGAAATGTGTTATCTGTTTTACATTTATGTTTAAATATTATTTGTTTGTGTTTTGTTTCAGTTTAATCTGTTAATTACGAAAGAAGTTTGTGTAATTTGTAAATGTCATAAAGGACGTGGTATGAATTGGACGGCAATACGCCGGGAGAATTGGAGAGGGTCAGACACAATTGTTGACCACTTCCACCTTTTTATTTGTGGAAAATCCCTTTTTAAACGAATTTCGTTTTGTATAATTTTTATCTTAATTTTGAATACATATTTTTGTTGATCAGTTATTAAAATCAAGTAAGAACAAGGAAAATTGCATTGTGAAATAAAGTGCGTAACAAGATGCAAACCTACCATGCTTCCGCGCGGCCTGAAGAAAAGGCTAAAACATAAATTATAGCTCTATATGAAGCATACAGACTTTATTAGAGCTACAGAAATACGAATTTATCACTTAAATGCACAATCTTCCAGCAGGGTCAAGCCTTTATAAACATTAACAACAATTTGGGACAGATATGTAATGTAAAACTGTGAATGGCGCGCTGTGGCACAGCAGGATTCTGTAGGCTGAATGAACACGGTTTGCTTTCTCACATCAAGTCTTTAAATCTGCAATTTTGCTGGCTACAAATATGACCAACTGGATATAAATCAATGCAAATGTAACAATCCTGACATTTAACATTGGTGTCTGACTTAACCTCTCATACTCTATGACAGCAGAGCGCAGCCTGAGCCGCTTCAGCAAAGAACGCAATCCGGAAAAACTATCGGCATGGATTTTTGCCGATAACCGATAGTTCAGCCAATCAACTATTGGTGCCGATTAATCGGCAAAACCGATACATCGGTCGACCTCTATTTTACACTGTAATAGAGGTCCCGTAAAAAAACTGTCAAATGACTGGCAGCTATGGCTGAAAAACAAAAAACGTAAAATTAAAGTAAAATATTGTAATTAAAACAAGGTAAAATCTGTAAAAGTATATATTTTTTTTTAAACCTTTAATGAAAATTTCTGTAAAATTATTGTTTTTGCACTTTATTTCAATTAAGATATTTTACTGTAATATTACGGTTTTTGTTTGGCAGTACACTGTTTTGTTTTTACAGTGTACTTTTAAAGGTTTAGTGCCAAATCTATGTCTATTATTTGTCTGACAGACTGCACAGTGCACTGATTTTCATTAAAAATCTTCGTTGCTCTGACTATGTCACCTGACCGACTACGTCTCTGATTGGTTGTAGCGCTAGCTACATTCTGTTTGTTCTCAGGTCACTGTCCCTTCAGCTGCTGCTTTTGAAATAAACCTCATTCAGTTAATGTGAACTATATTGATGTCTTATTCAATCTATTATATTTTAAAATATATGACAGACATTGTGCATTAGATTATTTCATATTTGCCATGTATATAATATAATATTATGTAATATAAATCAATATATTTTTCAACATATTTAAGTCATATGTTCTCATATAAATCTGATTACATTATCTAGTACATTGAGGTATATTGTCTCATATAATTTTACATATATATTTACATATATATACAATGCCTCTTCCAATATATAATTTCATATAATGTGGGATATATTTCAATATACATAATAATATATTAAATAGTATAATAATATGTATTTATTCAATATATGAAAACGGCAAAAATTGCAGTATTGTTCCATATATTGCAATATATCACTTAAATATATATAATATATTATTATATCATATGATATATATAATATAATGTTGGATATATTTCAGTATACATAACAATATATTATATAGTATAATATGTATTTATTCAATATATGAAAACGGCAATAATTGCAGTATTGTAAAATATATTACAATATATTATTATATAATATATCATATGATATATCACTATGTAAATTTCACAATATATGAAGATATACAACAATATATCGTCACATAATATATTGAGAAATATATTTTCATATATATATATATATATATATATATATATATATACAATGCCTCTTCCAATATATAATTTCATATAATGTGGGATATATTTCAATATACATAATAATATATTAAATAGTATAATAATATGTATTTATTCAATATATGAAAACGGCAATAATTGCAGTATTGTAAAATATATTGCAATATATCACTTAAATATATATAATATATTATTATATAATATATCATATGATATATTACTATGTAAATTTCACAATATATGAAGATATACAACAATATATCGCCACATAATATATTGAGAAATATATTTTCATATATATATACAATGCCTCTTCCAATATGTAATTTCATATAATGTGGGATATATTTCAATATACATAATAATATATTAAATAGTATAATAATATGTATTTATTCAATATATGAAAACGGCAATAATTGCAGTATTGTAAAATATATTGCAATATATCACTTAAATATATATAATATATTATTATATAATATATCATATGATATATTACTATGTAAATTTCACAATATATGGAGACACGTGAAATATATTGTCTTGTAATATATTGAGAAATATATTTTTGTTTCGTAAGGGGGATACTCCACTTTCAAAATAAAAATGTCCTTAAAATGTTCTCGCCCCCATGTCATCCCAGATATTCATGTCTTTCTTTCTTCAGTCACAAATAAATACGTTTTTTGATGAAAACATTCCAGAATTTCTCCACTTCAATGCTCAATGGATTGAAGGTTAAAAATGCAGTTTCAAAGCTTCAAAGGGCTCTACACGATCCCAGCCAAGGAATAATGGTGTTATCTTGTGGAAGGACCTGTTATTTTCTAAAAAAAATTACAATTTATATACTTTTTAACAACAAATGCTTGTCTTGTCTAGCTCTGTGATGCACATGCTAGCACACTCTAGCTAGGTTCAATACAGTTAGGGTATGTCGATAAACTCCCATCTCATTTTCTCCTCCAACAAAATCGTCCTACATTGCTGCAAAAGCCGACCCAGGGTTTACAAAGTGAACGTGCAAGGAGAGTCACACACCCTTTACAAAAAAAGGTAAAACAGTGATGTAGGTCGATTTTAAAGTTGGAGAAGAAAACGAGATGAGAGTTTTTCGACGTACCCTAATTGTCTTGAACCGGAGTACATAGAGTACACATGCGCATCCCAGAGCTAGACAAGACCAGCATTTGTGGTTGAAAAATGTATAAATATAAATTTTTTAAAAGAAAATTACCAATCGATTTGGTAGATAAAACCCTAACTTCTTGGCTTGGGTCATTTATAGTCCTTGAAAGCTGCACTAAAACTGCATTTTGAACCTTCAATCCGTTGAGCACCATTGAAGTCCACTATATGGAGGAAATTCCATGTTTTCCTCAAAAAACTTATTTGTGACTGAAGAAAGAAAGACATGAATATCTTGGATGACATGGGGGTGAGTAAATTATCAGGAAATTGTTTTATTTTAAAGGTTTGAGTAATCCTTTAAAGGTGCCATAGAATGGAAAACTGTGTTTACCTTGGCATTGTTAAATAATAACAGTTCAGTACATGGACATGACATACCATGAGTCTCAAACACCATCGTTTCCTCCTTCTTATAGACCATTTCAAGGATGTAAACAATAACAAGCGCGTTGGAACGTTACTGCGCATGTCCGGTCCTGAAACATTTCCGGTAGCGCTATTTCTCCGATCTGTCAATACGAACACATTCTTTTAAAATCTAGCGAAAAAGCTAGTTAAGGTAAAAAAAAGCTGCTCATTAACTAATCGATGCTGCGTGCGTGTACACGGGAGATTGCTAAAAGCATATCACATGAACGGAAATATTGTGAACATTTATTCGTACAATGGATGTCATCAGTCTGAAGCAAGCAGTGCAACTTACTTCATGTTTTGTTCCCAAGATATCCGGAGGTTGTTCGTGATTAATTTACTTGCATTGCGTGGTCAGTCTGTATTTCTGTTTAAATATTTGTTTTCATTAGTACATTACTTTTCACAATACATATCGTTCCAAACAACGCTAAATGTATGCTATTAAACTAAGCGCTCGATGCTATTATTACGTGTTGAATTCATTTCAACATGTGTTCAACGTTAGTTTGGTCAAGTTTGTTGCTGTGGAACAGTGCAAGTGGAGGGTATGAATGCTCCGAGTCATCATGTGATCACAAATAAACAAGATCGTCGCAATTCAATGCTGGCTAACGTGTTTTACATAAACCTGTATATCTGCAGATTAATAAATGCACACACAAACACACATAAAGCATTCATATATGTTTTTATGCACGTATTTACTGTTCACACCCACACAAATTTTATATATATATATATATATATATATATATATATATATATATATTCATGTGAAAATGAATACTGGTGTAATGTAAAGGCTGATGCTAATTCAGCTTTGCACAACATATTTTTTTATAATAGAAATCATTTAAATAATTAATCATGTTAATAAACATAAAATACTTATTTCAAAAACATAAAAAAACTACTTTGTCCAAACTTTTGACCAGTACTGTATATAAACAAAAAGCATTCTCTCACTTTCAACTGTTTTTATTTCCAGCACATGTATTGATATGTAAATATTTGTATGAACATAAAATGCTTCAACAAATGAAACAACAACAACTGAAACAACATTTGAACTGAAATGGAGTACAAAGGGGGAACAAATATCAAAAGCAGCAGTCTGTATCTGGCCTGGTCATCAGTCGCTTTAAGTACTACACTAAATTACTGAATACTACACTCAAGTTCTCAATCACATCTGGGTGTTGATATGGTCAGATGTGGTTTGTCACTGCAGGATGATCAGCTGTCCTTGGGTGTCTACAGATGATGGCTCTCCTTACACTGCCTTCTCAGATTTGGTGACCCTTCTGTATTTCTGCAACTGTTTACATCAGTTTAGAATACTTTCTAGAAAACAAAACAAAGGATATTAGCCATCATTATGAAAATGTATATAACATTTAACCAATTCTATGGGAATTACAGGGAGCTAACAAATTTCAGTATTACACTGTATTGTCAGATATAGTGACCCTGCTGCATATTTACAACTGCTTACATCAAAATGCTTCCTAGACTAAGAAACAAATGATATTAGAAATCACCTCTATACATTTTGTTTACATTATATAAGGATAAAAGTAGAAAAACAATTATTTAATATAATGCACAATATAAAAAAATAATGCTATTATTGCTTAATACGTCAGTACATCTTGGAATTAACATTACCAAAGCTTATGTGATGGAAAATAATATTTACCATAAACATTACGTTTTGTAAACTACTGCCCTTAACTGTTACACAATACAACATTCACGTACTTTCATGTTACTCACTGCATTTGTCAACTGACAAAATAACTAGACGACTAATATGAATTTAACCCACATAACACTTAGCAATAAAACAGAAATAAAACCGAAATAAAAAACTTGCCTTTTTTCATTAACGTTACACACGAAAGCTAGATGCATATGTAAACATTAAAACAATGACAAAATGCTACTTTAAATTATGCAGCATCATACTTGAAGAGTTAACGTAAAGATATACAAATAAACCGATTAATTAAAAACGATATTTACTTGCCTGAATCGAAATGTGCGCTGTTTATCCTAGAGTTGCTTGTTGTAATCCAGCCTTCTCCTTCACTGCCGCAACACGGGTACGTTTCGCGGAAATCTACCGTTAAACACGTCTCAGAATGTTAGTACCGCCCCAGAGGGAGCACACAACCACCGAACGACAAGGATCTAATTTTAATTTAGACATTTAAGCAGGAAGTTTGTATATATATGACCGCAATCTCACTGTTCATAAAGCGCTTCTCGCCATTGTTTTGAATGCGCTGGATCACTAACCGGAAACGTCCTGGGACCAACGACGTCACTTCCTTAAGCCGCCGAATAGCGCTTGAAATGGTCTATATAAATGTAGTGTTTGCAAAAGACCACCGAAAAATAGGTAAATTCCAACAAAACACAAACTATTACGCAATAGTCCCGATCGTTAATAGTTACACCCCCAACATTTGCATCGCCCAATCATCAGTAACGTCAGTACATCAGTAAAACAAGGCAAGCCACTGAAGGGATATGGTTAGCTTAATGCTAACACTAGCCTGTTACATTGCAGTACAAAAGATTTCACTTACCACATAAACAGAGAGATGACTGCGCTGATGATGGTGAATGATGGAGAAATAACTGCGCTGATGATGGCCAATGATTTACAGATCCCGAGTATCACTGACAAGCAGCTGAACTTGTGTGGTAAGTAAGCACTCCCTCTGCATTATAACTTTAAACAGAGCACATGCGATCACAGTAATGAGACTAAAATGTCGGCGATTCAAAACGGCAGATTCAACAAACCACATATTAAAAGCGGCTAGAGCTCCTAATTAAATATATATTTTTTTTCAATGTGCGAGCTATAGAGATGAGCAGCTCTGTGAAACAGCCAATCAGAGCAGAGCTCATTAATATTCATGAAGCTTCCAAATAAGGCAATAACAGAGCATTTCATTCTAGGGACAAATCCTAGGGTTGTAAATGGACCTGTAAAACTGTTTCTGGAGATTTTTTGCCCTTTCCTATGCCATATACCTTCTATGTAGATATCAGAAAACAATTTAAAGCATTGTATAAATGCATTCTATGGCACCTTTAAGATTCAACGATCTAGCCGATCAGGGAGGATTTGTGGTAAACAGCACATTCCTGGGCCTCTCTCTGACCACAATAGTGAACAAAGGTGTGCTACATTTTGATTAGCAACATCTTACACAACTCAGCTGTTAATAGACAAATTAATGTATACATGACAGCTCAATTTTTCCCCATCATGTTTGGACTTAATGTGTGCGAAATAATGTTTCATTTATTTGTTTGAGGCATAATAAGGTACTTCGACTTATAAGTAATCTTATAACTCTTAGATTGTTTGTAATATTTGAAATAATTCTTTCATGTGTAACTGACTCACTCCACCCATTCTGTACAAAGTGAAATTAAACATCGCCATTGCCTATTGTTACTTTGGAGATAGAGGAAATATACAGAAGTGGTGACAGTATGGAAGACAAAAACAGAAAATTTGCAAGTAAACATTCAGGTCAGTTAAAAGATATACATTTATAAAACTTGTATGCAAAAAACAACAAAGATATTTTGTGTTGAGAAATATTTTCAACCAGAACCAGTTCAAGTGCGATGCTGATATTCCAATGTTATTTTAGTCTCGTAGCAACGCGTTTTAGAACACTTTTGGTAAATTAAAAAAGGTAAACAACTACAGAAGTAGGCTATTTAAAACAATAATGGCATCAATATGTAAATATGTAAAGGTCATTTTATATATATATGAGGGTTATATATGAGGGTTTAGAATGATTCACCTATATTATGCTATGGGTTAATGTAAGAATTTCTACTCTGGGTCACTGCAGTTTGTCAGGTCTGTCGAGTGGATCAGCAACAAGCGCTTGGGATAGACAACAACACACCAAATTCTAATACAAGTTGGTTTATTGTTATCTACTAAAGAAGATGGGGCAGTCCCATCTTTTATACAGCACCCTTACAAACCTTCAAGTAGGCGGGGGTTCACATATCATTTAAGAAAAATACAGAGCAGGTATAAGGAAGTGAACAATCACTAGGAACAGAGTGCAGCCGCACCGAACTGGTTTCCTGCCCGACAGATGACCCTGAGAAGGCAGACACCACAAAAACAACTATTCGACACACAGAACCATATCATCACACTCTTAAGTGAAATATCCTGTAAAACATAAGGCAACTACCAAATAGGAAAAGAAATTGCATTACAAAAACACATTAATTCTTATAATCCCCTCTTCCAGACTCTTCTCTAGAGTCTGGATTCTCCTGTATCCTTCTGTGGCAGTGGACGATATCCTGCAGAGATAGCAGACACCATAGTATACATACGTTGTGTGAAACATTTCACAATGCATGGACCAAAAATACACAATAAAAACAAAATAAGTAATACCGGTATTATCATTGAGACATAAGGTGCAAGCGTGCCAAATAGGCTAGAGAGAATACCCCAATTCCAATTGTTAGTTCTAGACTTTAGCTCATCCTCATATATCTGGGATGAGATCTGCTTCATAGTAGCTACAGCAGTGCAAATTGATCCCTCTGGCTCATCATTTGCAGGTATGTATGTGCAGCATTTATCACCTACAATAGAACAGACCCCGCCCTCCCGGGCAAGAAGCATGTCCAGTGCCAGCCTGTTCTGCATGACCACCTGTCTCAGTGCTCTCAGTTCGCTTTGTACCCCTGCCAGTGCAGCTGTGGTGCTGTTAACAAATGATGCCAGTCGATAATGCATGATGTTCTGTTGTCTCAGTAGGTCAGAGACGCCGAACTGAGGTATCATGGACTTCAGAACCGAGTCCAGTGTGACCTCATCTGATGTTCATCAGGGACGTCCTCGTTGTCCACTGATCGTTTGCTCCTGAAAGACAAATCAAGTTGTATATGCATAACAGTCACACGATGTTGCAGCTGCACTGGTGCACAGAGGCCTGTCCAGTTCATCCTGTAAATGTTGTTTACAGTGTCCCCACCACAGTACCAGTACCAGTCATCAGCCAGCACTGCACCTTTCGCTGGCCAGGGATCTTCACAGAGCGTGAGCAATTCAATGCAGGCAGTGTTCCTAGAGGTGTAAACAGTTCTATTATTTCCCTTAGCACATGCTGCGGTGTTCTTCTCACATGAGCCCCTCTCGAACCTTGGACAGTAACTTTGCAGCCACCTTTCTATACCCTGCCCTTGGTTTATTATTTGTTTACAATTTGTAGCACTTATACCTGTCACGCTTTCACCTGATGTCCCATTAAAACAATAAGGAAACATAAAGCCTTCTGGTAACACCAGGCTAATTTTTACATCAACAGTTTCAGTTTCATTTTTACATGATGCACTTTTACTTGATGCACTACCTTCTTTCTTGCACGTTTCATTCATACAACAGTAATTATGGTACGGTTTAGTTTCATCAGTATAGGGTGTTGTTACCCGCTTTACACACCTAGGAGACCATACATACTTATGGTTAGTTATTGCGGTGCGGAATAATTCTTGACACACCACACTGGATTCATTGGTCAGTTGACGCGCTGTCCAGTTGGCATACTGCCAGAAGAGGTTTCTTTTGGCCTCCTCCGTTGAAGCGTTGGGTACCATGAGTCCAGCTAGGACAATACACATTATTGCTCTGGAAAACAAAAACAGTTAGTACATGTAATACATTGTTCTTAATTTCAAGGGTTTCACTCTGGTTGCATGAATCCACTGTGGAAAAAGATCAGTTAAAACAGCAGTTCTTGTCACAGCTAGTATCTCTGTAGGCCCATCGTACAAAGGGTCATTAAGGCCCTCAGGTTTCAGTTTCTTTATCGATACTTGATTACCCACTTCAAAGGGGTGTGAGTTAGCTTTAGGGACCTCAGGGTGTTTCCTGTTAACCCTTTCCCAGAACTCAGTTAATTTGTCTATTAGGCCTACAGAATACTCAGACATGTGATCAGTTAACACCACACCTATCCCTACCATTCCATGGCGCCAAGGTATGGGAAAAGGTCGGCCCATCACCACCTCATAGGGTGACAGATTATCTAAATTTGGCTGAGGCATCATTCTTAGGTCTGCTAAGACAATTGGAAGGACCCTTGTCCAATCAGATGTATTCATACTGATTATAGCTTTTCTTATCTGTTACTTTTGATGTAAAAGGTGTGCCCTTATCGGAATCTATTGACACTGGGATACCATATCTGGGTATGATTTCTTTGGTTAAAAACTGCACTACCACGTTGGCATTTTCTCTGGCACATGGAAAGGCCTCTACCCACTTAGAAAATTTGTCCACAAACACCAAGAGGTATCTGAAAGGTCCCCTCTTGGGCATGTGTGTAAAATCAACCTGCCATTCAGTAAATGGTTGGTTAGGCCTCGGCAGGTGTTGATGCTTCGCTGGAGCTTTGCTTATATTGTTTTGTGCACAAACCAAACATCTGTCAAGTATGTCATTAACCGTGTGCGGTAATTGGTCGACGCAAAATAAATCTCGCATTGTATCTATGACCCCTCTTCGGCCGCGATGAGTGGTACCATGAAATTCGCGGACGAGAAATGGTAAAACAGACGCAGGTAAACACAGTCGACCATCTTTGTCACGCCAGAGGTCATCAGGTCCCTGAGACACAGAGAAAACTGACCAAAATTGATGGTCACTATCGGCTGCTGCTTTTTGGACAGCGACGAGGTCAACATCTGGAATCATTGACGACGTCATTTTCGAGGTTGACACTAGAGCTATATTAATGTGGGGGCTCAGAGGCCCCTCTTGAGCAGCCCTTTTTGCATGTAGGTCTGTCAATGAGTTACCTTTAGCCTCATCTGTATTGAGGGTCGAGTGCCCTTTTGTTTTTACTATAGCTAACGAGCGAGGTAGACAAGAAGCCTCAATAAGTGTTTCAACAAGATGCTGATGTTTACTGAAGAAAATAGTTTGCAGTTTCATCAGCAGAAGTCAGCTTCAACACTCTTCGATGGAGTGCAGACAGAGACTGAGTGCAGATAGAGACTGACACACACACACACATAGAGGCTTTATCTATCTTCAAGGTTGTCTTAGCCAGGCAAGACTCTTTATCAGTGTGTTGGACACACACACTTAGGTCGATCATTTTCTGGTTTTAGGCAGGGAACAGCCTCGAGCAGACGCGCCTCATCATATTTATTACCCATTTTTGACATTATTATGAACTTATAATCTGCGCCAGTGAAATGGCTGTGACGCGACAATTTTATCAACATTTCCACAAAGTGTAATGGTTTGTCCACTTCTGGTAACATGCTCAAAATGTCTTTCAAAGTCGAGACGGACGGTGGAGTTATCTCTATGTGACCCTGCCGTTTTGCTATCGACAAATGAGCTTCATTTCTTTTCTCAACGGGCGCGGATGGGGGCGCGCGGTAATCTGCGGAAGTAAGAAGTGCGGGCATGCTAGGCGCGGGTACAGTGTAGTGCGGCGGCGCGCATGGCAGAACAATTTTTGTGGAGGTAGACGGTATGTCGGGGGAGATTCGATCAACAGCCTTTGTTAATTTCATCAGCTTTGTTTTTTGCAGATTAGATTCAGCTTCGGCTAACAATTGTTTCTCGCTCTTCCCCTTAGGCTTTTTTTGCATGACATTCTTGACCGATTTTGGCAGAGAAATGCCCTGTTTATCATTCTACACAGTCTGCATTTTTAACCAAACATCATAACCGTCTTTCATATACTTTTGGTCCCAATCAGGGTCTCCCTCACCCCTATATGTCAATCGAAAAACTTGTGCCATGTGATTTCGGTCAAAAGAACCCGTTCGCGGATATGTAGGATACATCTCATTGGCTTCGGTCCAACCCGCTAAATTATTCACCCATAAATTTGTATAAAAACCCCAACTACATTTATTCATCCAATCACTTGGCGTTTCGCCAGGATTCGGTTTAGGATAGGTGGCTCCCATGATAGATATACAGATAATATATACAGATATTCACCTCACCACGGGACAGACCGAAACTCGTGACTCACACTTTTGCTTTTAATTTCGTTTTCGTTTTCGTTTTCGTTTTCGATTTCGATTTCTATAGCGCTCTTCCCAGCCTCGCTGAGGGTATACCTTACGTCAGTACAGATAGTCAGACTATACTCTGTCTTACCTTACTACGCAGTTAAACAGTAATTGCTAATCAGACAGTCAGACTATACTCTGTCTTGCCCGAGTTACGCAATTAAACAGTAATTACTAATTAGACAGTCAGACTATACTCTGTCTCTGAATTTCTACTCTGGGTCACTGCAGTTTGTCAGGTCTGTCGAGTGGATCAGCAACAAGCGCTTGGGATAGACAACAACACACCAAATTCTAATACAAGTTGGTTTATTGTTATCTACTAAAGAAGATGGGGCAGTCCCATCTTTTATACAGCACCCTTACAAACCTTCAAGTAGGCGGGGGTTCACATATCATTTAAGAAAAATACAGAGCAGGTATAAGGAAGTGAACAATCTCTAGGAACAGAGTGCAGCCGCACCGAACTGGTTTCCTGCCCGACAGATGACCCTGAGAAGGCAGACACCACAAAAACAACTATTCGACACACAGAACCATATCATCACACTCTTAAGTGAAATATCCTGTAAAACATAAGGCAACTACCAAATAGGACAAGAAATTGCATTACAAAAACACATTAATTCTTATAGTTAATGAATCCAGTAATAAACTTCTGAACAATCTTGACTTCACTTGTATGTTAATTAAATAGTATTTGTAACTATAAGATAATAAATGAAGGGTCTATGTTTTTTAATACACAGTATAACAAACAAAGCATACAGGTCAAATAATATGTACAATCATGAATAAGCAGTGCCATTCAGTCAAACTGAGTGTTCTAACAATGTTACTGTTATAAAAAAAAACAGTAAATGCATTGCATAGCGAATAATAACAACATTAAATGAGTACACTTATCATTTATTTATTTATTTAATTTAATTTATTTATTCATACATACATTCATTCATTCATTCATTCATTCTTGAGGGACACACGGTCATTTTAAACAAGAATAAGGAAATAACTGAACTTATCTTCCCTAACTGGGCAGAAATGGGTCTCATTTGTCCAAAGTAAAGTATCTTAAATGTCCTCTTAGTTTCTGTTAAATTATAGAATTTTTAATAGCTAAATAGAAAGTAATATTTCTAGTGTGACGGGGGAAGAACCACTCGACAAGGCAGGCTTAGTGAAAACAAGGCCCCGGAGGGTGGATTTATTTACAATAAATAAAAGGTGAATGAAAGTAGGTGAGCCGGTGAAAAGTGCTGGCGTGATCGGTGCTTTCTGTGCTCCAAGTGCTCAATCCGAGTGAGAAGAGGGTGTCCAACGTGCTCCAAAACGTGTGGGCTGATCGGTCACTCGCTGCTGTCTGTCGGAGAACAAGAGAGAAAGGTTAGACCACGTTGCATTCGGCTCGAGACCAAAGTCTGACTGTCTGCTTCAGCATGTGCTGCTTAAGTAGGTCACAGCTGATGAGGTGCAGCTGTGACCGATCAGCCGGTGGTGAGTGCGTGCAGGTGCACGTGGTTGGTTGCCAGGGCGACGCTGATTCCTCCGTGGAAGCTCGTCACCCCCCCCCCCCCCCTTAGCGTCGTCCTGGTCCTGTGGACAAACGGAGATAGTAGGGGTGAAATGAGGGGAGGGTGGGGAATGACCCCTGACAGACCTGCATAAGCTGTCCAGATCCGTGAGAGGCCATCGGCGTTCGCGTTGGCAGCCCCGGCTCGATGACGCACCTCAAAGTGGAAGTCCTGGAGCGCTAGGAACCAGCGAGTCACCCTGGCGTTGGTATCTTTGGCGCGGGCCATCCACTGGAGGGGTGCATGGTCAGTAACCAGGGTGAACTTGCGACCTAGGAGGTAGTACCTGAGCTCCAGGACTGCCCACTTGATGGCCAGGGCTTCCTTCTCCACGGCGGCATACTTCCTCTCGGCCGGGGACAGCTTCCTGCTGATGTAGATGATCGGATGCTCCTCACCTTCCTGGATTTGGGACAGGACGGCTCCCAGTCCTGTGTCGGAGGCATCCGTCTGCAGCAGGAAGGGGCAGCTAAAGTCGGGGGCGCGGAGTACCAGCGAGGATGTGAGTGCCGTCTTGATCTGGGCGAAGGCCTCTTCCGCAGATGGAGTCCAACAGACCTTCTCCAGCTGCCCCTTCCTGGTCAGGTCTGTCAGGGGGGCGGCTAAAGAGGAGAAGTTGGGGATAAAACATCGGTAGTACCCCGCCAACCCCAAAAAGGCTCGTACCTGGGTTTTGGTCTCCGGCCTCGGGGCGGAGTGGACGGCCTCTACCTTCTTCTCCTGAGGCCGGATGAGTCCGCGGCCGACTTGAAAACCCAGGTACTTGGCTTCCGAGAGGGCTAGGTGGCATTTGCGGGGGTTGGCGGTGAGTCCAGCCCACCGGAGCTCCGAGAGCACCCTCCGCAGATGATCCAGATGTTCCTCCCATGCGTCGGAATGGACCACCACGTCGTCCAGGTAGGCGGCCGCATATGCCTGGTGGGGCCGCAGAAGGATGTCCATCATACGCTGGAACGTCGCGGGGGCCCCGTGTAAGCCGAAGGGAAGGGTCCGGTATTGCCAGTGGCCACTGGGGGTAGAGAAGGCAGTTTTAGGTTTAGCTGATTCTGTGAGAGGTACCTGCCAATAGCCCTTGGTGAGGTCGAGGGTGCTGATATACCGGGCCCTTCCCAGGCGGTCCAAAAGCTTGTCGACCCGAGGCATGGGGTACCCGTCAAACTCGGAGACTTCGTTCAGGCGGCGGAAGTCATTACAGAAGCGTCCTGATGTCGTGGTGCACCACATTGGTCTGCCCGGGCTGAGAGGAGAACACATCCTGGAACTGACTGACCAGGTGCTGCAGCTCCGCCTTCTGGGCAACCGAGAGATGAGGGTTGACGTCTACAACCACGGGATCGATGAGACTGAGGGCAGCCACTTGGTCCCGGTTCCCTACCCACTTCTTCAAGAGGTTGATGTGATAGAGTTGCTCCGCCTGCCGTCGACCGGGTTGCCTCAACCGGTAGGTGACTGGACCGACTTTCTCCACAACTGTGTAGGGTCCCTGCCAGGAGGCCAGGAACTTGCAGGCGGAGCTATGGACCAGGACCATGACGCGGTCTCCAGGCTGGAACTCCCGTGGCTGGGCTGCCCTGTTGTAGTGGCGTTGCTGCACTTGTTGGGCCTTACGCAGGTGTTCCCGGACTAATCACATCACTCGGTCGATCCGTTCCCTCATCTGTCTGACGTGCTCGACGATGGTCCGATGAGGGGCAGGCTGTTGCTCCCAAGCTTCCTTGGAGACGTCCAGGAGGCCGCGCGGTTGCCGGCCAAACAGGAGCTCAAAGGGGGTGAAGCCAGTTGAGGCCTGGGGGACCTCGCGGATTCCGAAGAGCACGTAGGGGAGCATGAGATCCCAATCCCGCTTATCCTCCGCGGCGACACGTCGAAGCATTTGCTTGAGGGTCTGATTGAATCTCTCCACGAGGCCGTCCGTTTGTGGGTGGTAGACTGTGGTCCTCAACTGCTTCACCCGCAGCAGCCTGCATAGATCCGCCATCAGCCGGGACATGAATGGAGTTCCCTGGTCAGTCAGTATCTCCGCTGGGAGGCCGACTCGGCTGGCCAGCAGAAACAGTTCCTGGGCAATGGACTTGGCGGTAGCTTTCCTCAGGGGGACTGCCTCTGGGTACCGGGTGGCATAGTCGACGATGACCAGGATGTGTTCATGGCCACGGGCAGACTTTGACAACGGCCCCACGATGTCCATTCCAATCCGCTCGAAGGGCACCTCGATGATGGGCAACGGTATAAGCGGGCTGGGGGGAGGAGTCCTGGGCGACGTGGCTTGGCAGGTCGGGCAGGCTTGGCAAAACCGCTTCACCTCGGCCTCCAGGCCCGGCCAGTGGAAGCGGTCGCGGATGCGCTGGGTGGTGTTGGCTGCTCCGAGGTGACCTGCCATAGGATGGGAATGCGCCAGCTCCAGGATGGTTTCGGTTTTCCCTCTCGGTACCACCAGTAATTTCTTCTCCTCCCCCCTCCGCTGAGCGGCACAGTACAACAGGCCATTCTCAACGACAAAGTGCGGGAGAGGATGGCGCCGTGGGAGGACGTCCTTCCCGTCGATGACTCGCACTTGGGACCAACAGTGCTTGAGACGGTCGTCCTCCCGCTGTTCCTTGGCGAAAGAGCCCCCTCCAGCAGCCTGTTGGTAAACATCATAGAAAAGGTTAGTATTTTGGGAGGGGGACTCACCATCTCTCCCGCTGTCGGAGGCGAGCAGGGCTGGGCGGCGACGGGATCCACGTGGCCGCCACCATCTTCGACGGTTCCCCTTTTGGCTGGCAGGCTGAGTAGCGGCGGTGAGCAGTCGGTCGAAGCCGGGCCAATTCCTCCCAAGCAGTACGGCCACCGGCAGGTCCTCCACGAGGCCAGCTTCCACCGTCCAGGTGCCTTGAGGAGCTGAGATGGTGACCGATTGGGCTGGCACTTGGCGAGTGTCCCCATGCACACAGGTAATGGGGAAGTACGTTTTCTGGTTGTTGCGGCGCTCACACAGCCGGGACTGGACGAGGGTGACTGCACTGCCTGAGTCTAACAGGGCCCGGAGCCGTTTCCCCTCCATCATCACGTCTGCTTCGGGGGCTCCCGAGGGAAGGCGCTGATGTACGATACAACCTGCCAGCCACGCACGTGGGGGTGACGGTGGTTCAGCGCTGGGCATCGGTTCATCACGTGGTGGGGGAACCGTCGGCCTGCTGACTGGCCGCTGGGTGCCTTCGAGCGGGCGCTGCTCCTGGACCACCCTCCGGGGAAACGGCGACACTCGATCCCCTGCCTCGCGGTGGTGGACAGCATCCGCCAGCTCGATCGCCTCCACGAGCTCCAGAGTGGTGGTGGGGTTCCTCATCCCGATGGCTTGCCGGTGGGTGCGGGTAAGTGCGCGGAGGAGGCGATCGACGACCACTCGTTCCGCTACCTGAGCTGCCGTGGGGTTCCCTTCCAGCAGCCAATGGGCACGGGCTGGCACCCGGGGCTTGAATTCCCATTCGTGGAACTGTTGTGCGGCGCAGATGGGTGAGAGGCCGAGCCTCGCTAGGATCTCCCGCTTGACTTCGCCATAATCGTCCGCTGTGGTCAAGGGAAGTGCAAAATAAGCCCGTTGGGCTTCCCCTGTGAGGAGGGGTGCCAGCGCGCGTGCCCACTCATCTTCGGGCCAGGCTTCGCGTCGGGCCGTGTTTTCAAATACCTGGAGGAAAGCTTCCACATCATCGTCGGCTGTCATCTTTGGCAGTAGACGGGTGGCCTGGGCGCGGGCGTCAGGTAGTGGAACACGCTGGGCGACAGAGACACGGATGGCGGTGATTTCTTCATCCGTCCGGCCCATGCGAGTGGTGAGGTGTTCCACGATTTGCTGCTGGCGGATGCTGACTTCAGCGAGGCACTGCAGCACTTCCTCCATGTTGGGGACGAGCGCGCCGCTTTCCAGATCCTGAGGTGCACAAACAAACAGGAAAAAAAATTAGGGGCTGGGCGGTGAACTTGCCGGTGGTTCTTCACAAATCTGCCCGCATTCTCCACCACTGTGACGGGGGAAGAACCACTCGACAAGGCAGGCTTAGTGAAAACAAGGCTCCGGAGGGTGGATTTATTTACAATAAATAAAAAGTGAATGAAAGTAGGTGAGCCGGTGAAAAGTGCTGGCGTGATCGGTGCTTTCTGTGCTCCAAGTGCTCAATCCGAGTGAGAAGAGGGTGTCCAACGTGCTCCAAAACGTGTGGGCTGATCGGTCACTCGCTGCTGTCTGTCGGAGAACAAGAGAGAAAGGTTAGACCACGTTGCATTCGGCTCGAGACCAAAGTCTGACTGTCTTCTTCAGCATGTGCTGCTTAAGTAGGTCACAGCTGATGAGGTGCAGCTGTGACCGATCAGCCGGTGGTGAGTGCGTGCAGGTGCACGTGGTTGGTTGCCAGGGCGACGCTGATTCCTCAACACCTGTGTGTGACAACACCTCTGCTCTGACCAACAGCCACTGCTCTAATAATCAGGTCCCAGATGGGTTCATCACTTTTTGAGGTCCCCCTGAAACATTTCCGTTGTGGTCCGTGCTATTTGCAGCGCGTTCCTGTGTCTGCAGCGCTTTTGTGTGTTTGCAGCGCGTTCTTGTGTTTGCATCACGTTTCTGAGTTTGCAACGCATCTCCGTATTTGTGTTTGCGTTGCAAGTATTTGCAGCGCCTGTGTTGTCAAACTGATGAAGATGTTTTCTTAATTTGTTGTCGTTTTTTCTGTTTGCATGTTTTCTTAAGTTGCAGTGCGTTGAGCTCTCTCGGTCACCGTAGGTTACAGCCTATTAAAACAAAAGTAAACTATTCCCACGTAGCTTATTGTTCCCCACCCAGTAATATGATTAGTATGAATACATAGACTAGAGCAGGTGTCAAACTCAGTTTCTGAAGGGCCAGTTCTGCAGAGTTTAGCTCTAACCCTAATCAAACACACCCGATCCAGCTAATCAAGTCTTTCAGGCTTATTTGAAAGCTACATGTTATCTGCTCATGCATTAAAGAATGCCTTTCGAAAGTGATGGTATGTTGGCAAAGATCCACCCAACACTGCTGTCTGTCGGAGAACAAGAGAGAAAGGTTAGACCACGTTGCATTCGGCTCGAGACCAAAGTCTGACTGTCTTCTTCAGCATGTGCTGCTTAAGTAGGTCACAGCTGATGAGGTGCAGCTGTGACCGATCAGCCGGTGGTGAGTGCGTGCAGGTGCACGTGGTTGGTTGCCAGGGCGACGCTGATTCCTCTGTGGAAGCTCGTCACACTAGTTAGTCAGGTTACTACGGTGGCCGAGAGAGCTCAACGCGCTGTAACTTAAGAAAACACATGCAAACAGAAAAAAACGACAACAAATTAAGAAAACATCTTCATCAGTTTGACAACACAGGCGCTGCAAATCCGGAATGGCTGTTGGTCAGAGCAGAGGTGTTGTCGGTGAACTAAAAGGTGATAGTTCACCGACAACACCTCTGCTCTGACCAACAGCCACTGCTCTAATAATCAGGTCCCAGATGGGTTCTTCACTTTTTGAGGTCCCCCTGAAACATTTCCGTTGTGGTCCGTGCTATTTGCAGCGCGTTCCTGTGTTTGCAGCGCTTTTGTGTGTTTGCAGCGCGTTCTTGTGTTTGCATCACGTTTCTGAGTTTGCAACGCATCTCCGTATTTGTGTTTGCGTTGCAAGTATTTGCAGCGCCTGTGTTGTCAAACTGATGAAGATGTTTTCTTAATTTGTTGTCGTTTTTTCTGTTTGCATGTTTTCTTAAGTTGCAGTGCGTTGAGCTCTCTCGGTCACCGTAGGTTACAGCCTATTAAAACAAAAGTAAACTATTCCCACGTAGCTTATTGTTCCCCACCCAGTAATAACATTAGTATGAATACATAGACTAGAGCAGGTGTCAAACTCAGTTTCTGAAGGGCCAGTTCTGCAGAGTTTAGCTCTAACCCTAATCAAACACACCCAATCCAGCTAATCAAGTCTTTCAGGCTTATTTGAAAGCTACATGTTATCTGCTCATGCGTTAAAGAATGCCTTTCGAAAGTGATGGTATGTTGGCAAAGAACCACCCAACACCTGGGGCTTGTACCATGAAGCCGGATTAGCTGGCTAGCCAAGTTTCAGTGTAGTTTGCACCAATCCTAGGTTTTAGGTACCATGAAAGTGGCTTGGCTTTTAGCGGTGTTCATTGCCATATAACTTACACTCCATGACTAACCTGCTCCGGGGCAGGTTATTTTCTGAGTTAGAGATCTAAAACTGACATCGGACCAATCAGATGTGAGCAAAGTGACACATATCTGACCAAAAAAAAAAAAAAAAAAAAAAAAAAAAATCACTCCCCCAGTCTGGCTTTAATGATAATTACATATACTTATTTTATATGATTTATATAATTATTAATCCATTAAACACTAGCAATTTTAGTTATTTAGTTATTATAAATCATTTATTTTAAATAAATATTACTATACAGGTGCATCTCAATAAATTAGAATGCCATTGAAAAATGCTTCATTTATTTCAGTAATTCAACTCAAAGTGTGAAACTTATGTATTAAATAGATTCAGTTCACACAGACTGAAATAGTTTAAGTCTTTGGTTCTTTTAATTGTGATGAATTTGACTCACATTTAACAAAAACCCACCAATTCACTATCTCAAGAAATTAGAATACTTCATAAGAAAAAACATTTTTAGTGAATTGTTGGCCTTCTGGAAAGTGTGTTCTGTATATGTGTCACAAACTGTCATGGAGTGGAGCCAGGAGAAACTTGCAGGAAACCGGAATAACAAATAAACAGATATTTATTGAAAACACAACAAAACATTAAACAAAAACCAGAATGATACGACACGTAGTAACATTAATCACGGACAAGGGGAGTGAGGAACTGAGGACATTATATACACTGAAACGGGAGTGGCAACATAACGAGATAACAAGGGGAAGTACAAATATGGGCATGACTAAACCAACTTAAAGGAGAAGTGCGGTGTGATATTGACCTAAAGTGTGTTGAATCATTATACCGAGTGTGAACGTACCTTGCATATCTCATCTCGGTTTGTGCCCTGCAGTCCGAAATCTGGGGTTAGTTAGACGATGCTAACAACAGGTTGTCATTGAGGGTGAATGGGGCATCGCAGTAGCCATGTAAATAAATCACTGTTTTATGCCATTTACGAGGCAAAAAGTAGCTCCACACTTCATTGGTAGACTTCCAAGGGCCCTGACATTTAAAACGAGACATTGAGAACTCAGAAAAAAGCACCCGGTAGTTTATTTACAAGAAGATTTATACAGACAGTACCTGCAAGAAATTGACCGGCCGCCGCCATCTTGAATTTAGTCACGATAAGTCGAGTGTCGAGCAGGAAGAAAACTAAAACCTGATAAGTCACGTGAGTCCTCGCGTTTGTTTTGGACTGGAGTTAGTGCAGTTGGCAATTGCAAGGATGTCAGACGATGAAGCTACTGAGTTTTATGAAGTAGTAGTTTAGTTTTCTTCCTGCTCGTCACTCATCGTTCGATTTCTTGCAGATACTGTCTGTATAAATCTTCTTGTAAATAAACTACCGGTGCTTTTTCTGAGTTCTCAATGTCTCGTTTTAAATGTCAGGGCCCTTGGACGTCTACCAATGAAGTGTGGAGCTACTTTGTGCCTCGTAAATGGCATAAAACAGTGATTTATTTACATGGCTACTCCGATGCCCCATTCACCCTCATTGACAACCTGTTGTTAGCATCGGCTAACTAACCCCAGATTTCGGATTGCAGGGCACAAACTGAGATGAGATATGCAAGGTACGTTCACACTCGGTATAATGATTCAACACACTTTAGGTCAGTATCACACCGGACTTCTCCTTTAACCTAAACCAAAAGGGGGAGATAATGGAACAAACCAAATATACTATGTAAACTACTATGTAAATATCTATGGAAGCATTGGTATGAGTGTCTTTTAAGACTCTTGTGAAAAATGGTGTTTTTTTGTTTTTTTTTATGTATATATGTTTATGTAACTGTTTTTTTTTTTATTATTATTATTATATGTTGTATGTTCTGCTATTGGGCCTAGAGCCTGTAATAAAGTTTATATATATACTAGAAACACAGGGGGAAAACACTAGGAAATCATGACAAAACAGGACACAATACTGACATTATACAATACTGACATCTGGGGTGGCGTCCTGCATTACTGGGCGCTGGGTGGCGGGCCGCAGGCTTGAGTGCGGAGAGGAAGTCGGCAGGCTTGAGCGCTGGGCGGCAGTCGGCAGACTAGAGTGTGGGGAGGGGGGGTCCCGGCATATGGCAGGCAGGCGCGATGTGCTGTGCTTCAGAGGGGGCTGGAAGATGAGACTTATTCGGACTAATTGGACCAATTTCTTCGACTTCAAAATCTGACCCATTTAAAAACAGAATGAGATTGACTAGCTCGATCAAGGGGAATTTACAGGCTGGAAGATCGCAGCGGATAGTCATCCAGCCCCAAAACAAACAGCGCAGAGAGAAGTGTCGGGCCAGCCTACCTGATGGGATAGCTGGAATTCCTCCACATATCCAGGGGAACACACGAGGAAACCGGGGTTGCAAACAAAACACAGATTTATTTATAAAAAGCAAAACAAAAGGACAAGGAGTAACAAAACACGTCGCAACTTCAACAAACAAAACCATGGGGCAAACAAACACATAGAAACTTCAACACTGGACAAAGGGAGTGAGGAACAAGGGATCTCATTTTGTCCAAAGTAAAGTATCTTAAATGTACTCTTATGGTGCGTTCACACCACACACTTTGTCTGCGTCAGGCAACGCTCCCAACACATCTAGTTTGACGCATTTACGTTGAAGCTTGCAATGCTTGCTTTTTGGTGCATTCACACCGCACACGTCAGGCATCGCTCCCAAAGCATTTAGTTTGCACACTTCCCCTGAATAAATAATGGCAAACTAGTAGGGACTGGACATTTTGGAATCTTCTCATGACCATGTTTTGCTAGCTAACGAAATGGGAAATAATTACGTTGAGAAAAGATTTGATAACTTACCCGACATCCCGATCTCTTCACCGATCTTCATCCAAGCAAGTTCCTTTACATTCCTGTGTTTATACAACAACGAGGACGGATCATACAATTCTCTACGATTGCAGACGGCTACAATGAGCTTGTCTTCCATTGTTAAAAATTATTTTTTTTTTCTGCTCCCGCTTCATTCAAGATACGTGTGGTGACATCGCTACAGTGAGATGCTCTGATTGGTTGACGCACTGCGTCAAGTGCGTCAAGTCCATCAAGTCCGTCAAAAGTTCAGCTAGCTGAACTTCTGCGTTGCTTGCGTTTGCTCCGTTGACGCTTGAAACGTAGGTAACGCTTCAAAAGTTCCAACGCACACAACGCACCACAGAGCCTCTGACGGACTCAACCATAGACTTTACATGTAATCTTGCCGCAACTGATGCTGATGTTTGGGGCGGTGTGAACGCACCATTAGTTCCCTATCAGTCGGTTCCTTCGACGTCTCGTCGATACGATTCTCGACCGACGAATTGGGATCTCGTCTAGAGAGACCAATCCACTTCATGTGTATACAAACGAGCCAATGAATATTGGCATGCATGATTGCAGCCAGCTGCGGCTGATCACAGCGTGAGCATATTATGCGCAGCAGGTGCATGCATCATTAAGATTTTTCGCTTCGGAGCTGGACCAGTCGACAGACTAGTTATCGAAGCTGTTTTTTCAGGAAAAACCAACGTCTCTTTCTTTTTTTGTGTTGGTGGCACGGCGCTTCAGCGGCGTTGGTCTTCCGTGTCGAGTGGAAGCACACAGCTGGTTTGCACCAACCACCTTCTGTGTTGCTGCGGCCATCTCCCCTGTGCGCTTCAGCACTAAAAGAGCAAATTCCTAAGAGAGCGCATTTCAAAGAGACTCCGCAGGTGAACGTCTTTATAAAGACGAGGCTTTTATATCATGCCTTTTTCCCTGTGTGTTGCTGGATGCGGCCGTTTCCTGGCGCCGGGTGACGGCCACACACTGCCTCACGTGTCTGGGCACTCAACACGCTGAGGCAGCGTTCGTGGATGAGTCATGCCTCCATTGCGGGAGGATGACCATAATGGAGTTGCGGACCAGAATCCGCTACCTGCAAAGGGGCGGGGTTCCAGTCCCTCTGCCCAGATCTAGCGTTCCTCCAGGCAAACACCGGGGGGGCGTTACTTCTGGAAGCAGGGGGCTGTCCGGTCTGACGGTGACGGTGAGGAATTCCCAGCCCATTCCATCGGCGGGGGTTCCTCCTTCCACCGACGCTCCGTCGCCATCGGAGCTTTCAGGGGAGCGGGTTGGACCTTCTTTAGGGGTACCGCCCGTTACCTTTGGGGCTCCCCCCGACGAACAGATGTCGGTCGCGGCATCAGAAGGAGAGCCAGACTTCTCTGGGGAGGATGACGGCACACTGTCGTCCGCTGACCCGGAGATGATGGCTATGCTTGCCCGGACCGCCGAGAGGGTAGGGCTTGAATGGAATCCTCCATCACGTCCCGATCCCTCCCGGTTGGATGATTGGTATCTCGGGGTGGCCCGCGCTGGTTCTCAGTGTCCCACCCCGGTGCCCTTCTTCCCGGAGGTGCATGAAGAGCTCACCCGAACGTGGACGGCACCTTTCACTGCCCGAAACCGCTCGAGTGGGTCTTCCTCCCTCACCACCCTCGATTGCGGGCCAGCGCGGGGCTATACGGCGGTCCCGCCGGTGGAGCGTGCGGTCGCGATGCAACTGTGTCCGGGCGCCGCTTCCACTTGGCAGGGCAAGATTCCGTCGCTCTTGCGTTTCCCACTGGTCTTTGTGGGGCCTGGACGGGCTGGGCGGAGAATCTTTTGTTTCGATGGGCGGTTCGAGAGTACTGCGAGACGGACTACTCACGCACCATCGGCTCATGCACAGGTAAGCGTCTCGCACACACAACACACAGACGCTGTGACCCCGCTCCGGTCCGGCAACGAGACACCGAGACGGGGTCCCTGCGCCCCCTATCGCTGCTCCCCCGCGGGCACGTCAGTGGTCCCCCTCCTGCAGCTTGTACATTTTCTGGGAGCCTGGAAAGAGCTTCCCAGCCCATCTTGCTGGCTCCTTCAGACCATCAGACTCGGCTATGCGATTCAGTTCGCCAGGCACCCTCCCAAATTCAGAGGTGTCCACTTCACCTCAGTCAGGGCCGCAGATGCTCCCATCTTGCGTGCGGAAATCGCAACCTTACTGGCGAAGGAAGCGATACAGCCGGTCCCTCCAGCCGATATGAGGGCGGGCTTTTACAGCCCGTACTTCATAGTGCCCAAGAAAAGCAGCGGGTTGCGGCCGATCTTGGATCTGCGCGTCTTGAACCGGGCCCTTCACAGGCTACCGTTCAAAATGCTCGGCACGGACGCACTGGCATGCAGCTGGCAAATATGCATTTCCCCCAGTGAGCCTTCTCGCACAGACATTGTGCAAGATCAGGGAGGACGAGGAGCAGGTCCTTCTGGTAGCTCCTTACTGGCCCACCCGGACCTGGTTCCCCCGAACTCATGCTCCTCGCGACAGCCCCTCCCTGGCAAATTCCTCTGAGGAAAGATCTTCTGACTCAGAGACGGGGCACCCTATGGCACCCGTGTCCAGACCTCTGGAAATTACATGTCTGGTCCCTGGACGGGACGCGGAGGTTCTAAGTGACCTACCCCAAGGGGTAGTTGACACTATCACTTCGGCGTGAGCGCAGTCTACTAGACATGCCTACGCCCTAAAATGGAACCTGTTCATCGATTGGTGTTCCTCCCGGGGAGAGGACCCCCGAAGATACCCGATCAGAGCTGTGCTTTCCTTCTTGCAGCAAGGGTTGGAGCGTAGGCTGTCCCCCTCAACCCTGAAAGTCTATGTAGCTGCCATCTCTGCTAACCACGACCTAATAGAGAGAAGGTCGGTAGGGAAGCACGACCTGGTCACCAGGTTTCTTAGGGGTGCAAGAAGGTTAAATCCTACTAGGCCCCACTCCGTACCCTCTTGGGACCTGTCGCTAGTGCTCACAGCACTGCAGCAGGCTCCCTTTGAGCCTTTGCAGTCAGTAGAGCTGAAGTTTCTTTCAATGAAACTCTACTCCTGCTTACATTGGCTTCCGTCAAGAGGGTAGGAGACCTGCACGCATTTTCGGTCGACGATTCTTGCCTAGAGTTTGGCCCGGCGGATTCCCAGGTAACACTGAGGCCCCGGCCTGGTTATGTGCCCAAGGTTCCCACGACTCCCTTCAGGGACCAAGTGGTGAGCCTGCAAGCGCTGCCCTTGGAGGAGGCAGACCCAGCCCTAGCTTTGCTTTGTCTCGTCCGAGCTACGTTGACCGGACACAAAGCTTCAGGACCTCAGACCAGCTCTTTGTGTGTGATGGAGGCAGGCAGAAGGGGAATGCCGTCTCCAAGCAGAGGATGGCCCACTGGATAGTGGATGCCATTACCCTGGCCTATCAGGTTCAGGGTGTGCCCTGCCCCCTTAGGCTGAGAGCACACTCAACTAGGAGTGTTGCATCCTCCTGGGCGTTGGCTCGTGGCGCCTCGCTAAACGACATTTGTAGAGCGGCGGGCTGGGCGACCCCTAACACATTCACAAGATTCTATAGCCTTCATGTAGACACAGTCTCCTCCTGTGTTCTCACCTCAAACGGGTAGAGGCACAGAGAGGCCTCGGGGTCGGCTTGCTATACTGCTCCAGAGTAACCTGAGAGTAGCTCTGTCGAGTTCCTCCGCTGAGCTTGACAGCCGACGTAGCGGAACGTCAGGCGTCAGGCCCTCACTCGATGAATCCTTCAGAACCGGTAGAGGGCTAGGCTCTACGTAGAGACTTGACTGCATCTCTTACAAAATTTCCACATTGCGCCCTAGAGGCTGTGTGTTTCCCCGGTAGATCTTCTACCAGTATATGAGGGTTCAATCACCTCCAATCTTCCATATAAACCTGAATTGAGTTATATGGGTGTTGCTACGAACCTCCTATGGGACGGACGTGAGCTCTGCATATCCCCAGTGCTCCAGCTTCACTGAAATAGGTGGTGCCATGTTATACAGTGACTGGCTCTCCTTGATGTGAGCCCCTGGCCAAGCCAGTGATGGGACCCAGGAGGCCCGCTCAGGACACTGGAAGGGGCAGCAGCCACGGCGCTTTGTTAGGGATCCCAATTCGTCGGCCTATCGACGAGACGTCGAAGGAACCGACTGATAGGGAACGTCTCGGTTACGTATTGTAACCCTCGTTCCATGAAGGAGGGAACGGAGACGTCTCGTCTCGTCGCCGCGGCTCCTGTACCACCGCTGTACGGCTGGGCCTGTCCCAGCTCCTCAGCGAAATCTTAATGATGCATGCACCTGCTGCGCATTATATGCTCACGCTGTGATCAGCCGCAGCTGGCTGCAATCATGCATGCCAATATTCATTGGCTCGTTTGTATACACATGAAGTGGATTGGTCTCTAGATGAGATCCCAATTCGTCGGTCTATCGACGAGACGTCTCCGTTCCCTCCTTCAGGGAACGAGGGTTACAATACGTAACTGAGACGTTTCTGTTAAATTACAAAATTGTATATAGTTAATACAAAGTAATATTTCTAGTTTGTCAGATTACAACCTATTAAAACAAAGTTAAACTCACTCTTACTTAATAATAACATCAGTATGAAAACATAGACTAGAGCATTGTGATTCAATGTAAGAAGAATGTAGGATTTTGTCAATATGATTAAATGTAATTAAAGACAAAAACAAACTCATTAGTTTAAAAGCAAATAGGGGCTGGTATCTGCTAATGTGTTAAAAAATGCCTTTCGAAAATGACCGTCGCCCACCTGTTTATACAATGGCCTGTTTGTCTGTATTGAAGAGGCAGATCAGGTTTCTGTTGCACAGCACAAATATCACTACTGTTGTTAAGGAAGTCAATAATACAAAACAATAATAAAGCGGTTCTCTAAATCTTTCAGCCTGCAGTTTTGCTGTTTTTACTGAATCCATAAGTCCACACAATTTTAAATACATTTTGTTTGTCTTTCAAAATTTTATTGTCCTATTTTATCACCAGCATTTAAACACAAAAACTATGTTTACACAATCCTGTATTTTTTAATGTCATGAGGTGCCACTGATGAAGATGTTTCTGCAATTATTGAATTATTTGTTCATTTATTGTAATAAAAAAGACTAAATTTTTAAATGATAAGTGAACTCCAAAACTTTGAGTGAACTCCCATCTTGAATGAAACAAGAAATGAAGAAAAAACAGGAAAAGAGATGCTAGACCAGAAAAGAGAGAAAACTAAGGGAGAAATGTAATGTAATGAAGAAAGAATGACAAAAGACAAGCAAGAGGATGTGAATGAAGACAAACACGGAGAAGGATGAAATGACCCATTCAAGAGATTGCTAGAAAAGGTTTAGGAGAGATTTCAAGTAAAAAGGTAAACAATATATATGTAAGTGACAATCTACAGTATGACTTGCATTCATGGGAGGCCAACAAAAAACATGGCATGTAGGCAGACAACCACCCAACACCTGACCATGAACTATCCTGCTATCCTCTTGAACTCATAGAGTTATATACAGGTTTTTCAAAATGATAAGAACCCTAGTTGAGGGGGTAAATTATGTAGCTTATTTTATATGAAACAACGATAATTAACTTATTTCATATTTTTTGTTCTGTCATATTATTATTTTTTGAAGTGTAAATAACATCTTAAATTGCTCTCTCTTCATCAGATCTAAGGATTGTGCTATTGGGTAAAACTGGATCAGGAAAGAGTTCAGCAGGAAACACCATCATCGGCAACATTGAGTTTAAGAATCGTATGTCCTCTAACTCTATTACTACACGTTGTGAATCACATCTGACAACAGTGGAAGGCAGAAACATCTCAGTGATCGACACTCCAGGACTGTTTTATATGTCCATGAATAAAGAACAACTGAAAGCAGAAATAGAGAAGTGTTTCTACATGTCTGCTCCTGGTCCTCATGTGTTTCTGCTGGTCATGAGACTGGACATGAGATACACAAATGGGAGAAAGACACAGTGAAATGGATTCAGGAGAACTTTGGAGAAGAAGCTACTCGATACACAATCATTCTGTTCACTGGAGGAGATCAGCTGGAGGGAACAAGATTAGAGGATTATATCAATGAAAATAATGTTCTTAAGGCTCTTGTTAAAGAGTGTGGTGGCAGATTTCATTTATTCAATAATGAAGACACGGAGAACCGCTCTCAGGTCACTGAACTGCTGGAGAAGATTGAGAAGATGGTAAAGGAGAATGGAAGACAACACAACGCTTATGATATGTATAGAAAAGCCAAGGATAATACTGAATGGAAACAAAAAGTTAGATACTATAAATATCCAGCAGTAGCAATAGGAGTGGGAACAGTAGTAGCAGCAGCAGGAGTAGTGGCACCACCAGCATTAGCAGTAATAGCAGCAGTAGGATTAGCAAGAGTAGTCTTGAACTTGTAATGTTAGTGCAGTTACTAGAGGGTGTTTCTAATGCAGCGTCTATGAGAGGGAGGTAAATTTGACATTGTTTTCTCATCTGACCAAGTAGGGCTCGCTGCAGCCTGCGGTGGACATCCAACCCCGCCCACATCCACGGGTGATGTCAGAAGTCACACCCATCCCCGATACACCCCCGCCCACGTCCGAGCGTGACGTCGAAAGCCACGCCCACTGAAAAATACGTGATTCCCCAATCCCTTGTACCGGGGAAACCCGGAAGTATGTCGAAGCAATTTATGGCAGTTTCAGGGATCTGTAGTTATTGTCCTTCATTTTACTAATACACGTTTTCTTGTTTTTGTAAAGCATGTCTTGGCTAAAATGGCACAATTTAAATCTAATATATTTAACGTGTCTAATATACGGAGCTGATTTCGTATTTTAATATATTTTAAAATGTAATTTATTTGTGTGATGCAAAGCTGAATTTTCAGCAGTCTTAAATGTTACGTGATCCTTCAGAAATCAGTCTAATATGATGATTTGCTGCTCAAGAATTTTTTTAATTGTTATCATTCATAATATTATCAATACTTAAAGAAGTGCATGTTTTTCAGGATTCTTTGATGAATAGAAAGATCCAGAGATCT
>NC_133379.1:12174305-12236584 GCF_049309525.1 Garra rufa
ATGTCATAAGACTGCACTGTCTATCTATCTATCTATCTATCTATCTATCTATCTATCTATCTATCTATCTATCTATCTATACATACATGTATGCATATATGTATTTGTGTTTGGTACACACAGGTACGTATGTATACACACACACACACACACACACACACACACACACACACACACACACACACACACTGCCACTGATTCTTCTGATATATTTGTTGCTATCTGAGTAATACACACATGAACTGTTGTTTATGAACATGCACACATGACTCACATTCCTAAAGTTGTCAACATTTAAAAGACAGGCTAATCTTGTTTTTACTTACCGACGCGGCAAACAACAACTTTTTAGCGGTTGTCAAACAAAACGAACGAACTTCTTATGGATGCTTCTTCCTGTTTCAAAATAAATTAGTATGTGACGTATTTGGACGTAGGCGTGGCTTGTGACGTTACACTTGGATGTGGGCGGAGTTGGATGTCCACCGCAGGCTGCAGCGAGACGTTCCTCCATCTGACTGCCGAAATTAGTCTAAAAAAATTATTTGGACTCACATTCACTGCTCTCAGACTTAATCAAGCTTCCCTTCCATGTACTATTTCTAATCCTTTTAACTCATTTAAGCTTCCACTCTCATCTATTTATCTGTATCTATCTACCTGTTTAGGCCTAGCAGCTAAAATCATGCAAAACATGATATTCATGCTAGAAAAATAGACACAACATGCTAGTAACTGGCTAATCAAGCTAGAAACATGATAGCAACATGCTAATCATACTAAAACATACTAGCAACATGCTAGTAACATACTAATCAAACTAGAAACACGTTAGCAACATGCTAGTAACATGCTATCAACGTTAGTAATTTGTTAATAATGCTATTAATATGCTTGTAACTTGCTAATCATGCTAAAAACACACTAGCAACATATCAACTGCATGCTAATAATGCTAGCAACATGCTAATCATCTAATCCAGGGGTTTTCAAACCTGTCCTGGAGCCTCCCCTGCCCTGCACATTTTGTATGTCTCCCTTATTAGGCACACCCAATTCAGGTCTTGCAGTCTCTACTAATGAGCTGATGATTTGAATCAGGTGTATTAGATGAGAGAGACAAGCAAAATGTGCAGGGCAGGGGAGGCTCCAGGACAGGTTTGAAACCCCTGATCTAATCTATCTATCTAAAGTTTCACACTTCAAGCTTTAACAGCTGCTTTAAACTTTTAGGCTAGGCTTTCTTAAGCCAACTTAAAGTTTGTCTTGACAAACTTTTTTTTTAATCTACTTTGTAATAAAGTTTTTTTTGTCATTGTACTGAAGTTTGTTTACTTTTCTAATATGCTTCATCTTTACTTACTTATGCTGTGTTCAAATCCTCCTGGAACATTCGTAATTACGAGTTGACAAGTCGTCATTACGATATCAGGTGCATTCAAGTCACTTTGGTCGGAACAAGGTGGCGATTTAACTTTTCTACATAAAATTCAACTATTTTTTTTTTTAACCTAAATTCTACAAAATGATGAATAAAGGATGTGCATCATTGTGTTTTTGCTTTTTTCTGTTTTTATTCAATTTATGTGTCACAAATTGGTCGTCCTGTCATCATAAACTCTTGCACTACACATCATGGACTTCATTCCCCACAAGCCACTGCACTAATCACTGCATTCACCTGCTCCTTGTTTCTCACTGCACTGATTACCACTCACACCTGCACCTCATTTCTAGGACTGCATTTAAGCCACTCACACACAGCCACCTTGCGAAGTCTTATCGTTCCTCATGGTCGTAATTCCGAGCGTTTCTTCCCGTGTTTGTTTTCCCGTGTGTGTAATTCCTGGACTCCCTCCCGTGTTTGATTCTCCCTGCCAGCCCGACCTTTCTGCATGTTTTTTGACTACGATTTCTGCCTGCCCCTTTGTGTTTGTTTGCCTGAATAAAATGCTGCAAATGGATCCGCACGTCTCAGTCCGTCCCTGTGACATTATGAAGGTGATATAAATGGAATCCTTATTCTATGGTAATTATACAATAATATAAAATTTTATGTAACTTAGTTTTATTGTACTTTACAAAGAATAATCATTTTATTCTTTTCAACAACTTTACCGTCAATACAGATGCTTCATATCTATATAGTCTTTAGCTGCGTCAATTGCGTCGGCCCCAACTCAGAAACTCTGAGCTTAAAGAACATTTTGAGTTTCCCACTCGTAATAACAACTTTGTGGTGGTGTTCATGGTGTCAATCTATCCAACATGACTTGAACGTGCCATTAGTCTTGGTTCCTCCTTAATTAGCTACTCAGTGATTGGCTAATTACCAGAGGGCATATACAGGATATGACCTCTGTTATTCAGCCAATCACTGCAGCCATATACTAATGGGTCCTGATTTATAAATGTCTGCATTGATGCACAATAGAGAAATGTAACTTATATGAGCAATGTAAGTTGGTTTCTTTGTTTATATTGCATATTTTTGACTGTGTAATCTTGGTTTATTTTGATCCAATTGTTTGTTTTTATGTTCTTTCTGTGTCTAGAAACCACACACATATTCACATGATGTACTCCCTGCTAATCTTTGCTCTACCTGCTTCAATAGATAAATAAAATGGACATATGGAATTGTATCAGTGGACTCTGTGTTCTCATAGATACCCCTACTCGACTCAAGCGAGATGTTTCTAAGCCGTAACCTCTTAATGACATTTGCCTCTTGGTATGCTTTGCTGGGACACTTCATATTTGGCAATATTAGGGTCTTGATTGCACAGACACTTTTGGATGGAACAGAGCTGAATTGAACAATGAACTCCCCGGTGTACTAACTTAAGGGGGGGGGGGGGGAGGGGGGGGTGTTGCACTATAGTTTCGAACACCACTTAAAATGGCTGAGGGAATCGGGGGCGTTTTCGGATACAGCCCCAGTCCTTGTATCCCACAAGGACCACGTTTTTACCTTCCACTCCATTTATTCCTAGTTTAGACCTGTAAATCAGTGTAATCCATTAAAGATCACAGCCAAAGTTGTTAGAATTTGTTGTAATTTCTAGCCATCCAATCTCCCTTAAAGGTCATCCTTCCAAAGAGAGGAATAGTTTGATTTTAGCTGTGATGCAGCCCTCTAGACTTCAAACAGTCAACACTCAACTTTACAACCTCCACTGCTGGTCAGTATACCCATCCACAGTGTAGCCAATATAATGGATGACATACAACATGACCACTTTCATTAATTGGTCTGTAGGATTACTCCACTTTCAAAATAAAAATTTCCTGAAAATTTTCTCACCCCCATGTCATCCCAGATGTTCATGTCTTTCTTTTTTCAGTTGTGAAGAAATGGTTTTGAGAAAAAACATTTTAGGACTTCAATGGTGCTCAATGGATTAAAGGTTAAAAATGCAGTTTCAAAGCTTTGAAGTTTCAAAGCTTCAAAGGTCTCTACATGATCTACACGGGGAGAAAATGAGATGAGAGTTTTTCGACATACCCTAATTGTCTTGAACCGGAGTACATAGAGTACACATGCGCATCGCAGAGCTAGACAAGACCAGCATTTGTGGTTGAAAAGTGTATAAATATGAATTTTTTTAAAGAAAATTTCCTATCGATTTGGTAGATAAAACCCTAACTCCTCGGCTTGGAGTCCTTGGGAGCTGCACTAAAACTGCATTTTGAACCTTCAATCCGTTGAGCACCATTGAAGTCCACTATATGGATGAAATTCCTGTAATGTTTTCCTCAAAAAACTTATTTGTGACTGAAGAAAGAAAGACATGAATATCTTGGATGACATGGGGGTGAGTAAATTATCAGGAAATTGTTTTATTTTAAAGGCTTGAGTAATCCTTTAAGATTCAACGATCTAGCCGATCAGGGAGGATTTGTGGTAAACAGCACATTCCTGGGCCTCTCTCTGACCACAATAGTGAACAAAGGTGTGCTACATTTTGATTAGCAACATCTTACAGACTTACACAACTCAGCTGTTAATAGACAAATTAATGTATACATGACAGCTCAATTTTTTCCCATCATGTTTGGACTTAATGAGTGCGAAATAATGTTTCATTTATTTGTTTGAGGCATAATAAGGTACTTCGCCTTATAAGTACTCTCATAACTCTTAGAATGTTTGTAATATTATATTATATAATGTTTGTAATAATTCTTTCATGTGTTACTGACTCACTCCACCCATTCTGTTTAAAGTGAAATTAAACATCGCCATTGCCTATTGTTACTTTGGAGATCGAGGAAATATACAGAAGCGGTGACAGTATGGAAGACAAAAACAGAAAATTTGCAAGTAAACATTCAGGTCAGTTAAAAGATATACATTTATAAAACTTATATGCAAAAAACAACAAAGATATTTTGTGTTTAGAAATATTTTCAAAGTGTCAGTTTACACAGAACTAGTTCAAGTGCGATGCTGATATTCCAATGTTATTTTAGTCTCTTAGCAACGCGTTTTAGAACACTTTTGGTAAATTAAAAAAGGTAAACAACAACAGAAGTAGGCTATTTAAAACAATAATGGCATCAATATGTAAATATGTAAAGGTCATTTTATCTATATATGAGGGTTTAGAATGATTCACCTATATTATGCTATGGGTTAATGAATCCAGTAATAAACTTCTGAACAATCTTGACTTCACTTGTATGTTGATTAAATAGTATTTGTAACTATAAGATAATAAATGAAGGGTCTATGTTTTTTAATACACAGTATAACAAACAAAGCATACAGGTCAAATAATATTTACAATCATGAATAAGCAGTGCCATTCAGTCAAACTGAGTGTTCTAACAATGTTACTGATATAAAAAAAAACAGTAAATGCATTACATAGCTAATAATAACAACATTAAATGAGTACACTTATCATTTATTTATTTATTTATTTATTTATTTATTTATTCATTCATTCTTGGGGGACAGACAGTCATTTTAAACAAGAACAAGGAAATAACTGAACTTATCTTCCCTAACTGGGCAGAAATGGGTCTCATTTGTCCAAAGTAAAGTATCTTAAATGCACTCTTAGTTTCTGTTAAATTATAGAATTTTTAATAGCTAAATAGAAAGTTATATTTCTAGTTAGTCAGGTTACAGCCTATTAAAACAAAGGTAAACTATTCCCACGTAGCTTATTGTTCCCCACCCAGTAATAACATTAGTATGAAAACATAGACTAGAGCACAGGTGCCAAACTCAGTTTCTGAAGGGCCAGTTCTGCAGAGTTTAGCTTTAACCCTAATCAAACACACCCGATCCAGCTAATCAAGTCTTTCAGGCTTATTTGAAAGCTACATGTTATCCTCTGAGGGGAGTATATATTTTGACATCAGAATAGACATCTGAAATGTACAGATACAGCTGTGCTTTACAGACACAGCTAATTAAAGTGGCATGCTCTCTTTCACAGAATGTGATGAAATACCTGATTCACAAAAAGATTCACAAAAGATCCAGGAAGATCTCAGGGATCAGATGGAAAGTCAGGGAGAGATTAAAAAACTGATACAAGAGATTGCTAAAGAAAGTTTGGACTCAAACGTTGCTAAATATTAAGCCTTTTTTGTTCCTTTTAATTCTAAGAGATATCATGTAAAAATTATTTGGCGTGCATTCATTGAAAGCAAACAAAAAACTTGGTATGTTGGCCAAGAACCACCCAACTGTTATGAAACAGACGGACAAGCAGGTAAGTAACAATGTAAAGATGTTTATTTAAAACCAGCAGAGCCTCTTAAGGGTAAGAGTCTGCAGAACTTGGAGAATCGATCCACAACGACGAAGATACAGGTGTTACCATCGGATGCAGGTAAGTCCGTCATAAAATCCACTCCTAGGTGTGAGCAGGGGTGGTTGGGAACTGGCAAATGATGGTGTTTACCTGCTGGAAGATGTCGGGGACTCTTTGACATAGCACACTCCTTACAGCCTTGGATGTATCTCCTCACATCCCCTGCCATGCCCTGCCACCAGAAGCGTTCAGATAACAGCGAGAGGGTGTTGTTGATCCCAGGATGTCCAGTGCCCAGAGACGTGTGAATGGTATGTATGAGATCTACCCGTTGTGTCCTAGGGATGTACTGCAGACCAGGGGGGAAGCCTGGCGGAGGTTGAGGGTCAGGAGTGGCGACACTTGGCGGAGCAGACCATTCAATCGGATTCACAAAGATTTCTTCAGGCAGTATGTTGGAGGTTGTTTCAGGAATGTCTGAGGAGTCATGGAGTCTGGATAGAGCGTCAGCTCGCACATTCTTGGAACCAGGACGATAGGAGATGGAAAAGTGGAGACGTTTGGCATCACAGAGATATTGAAGGTTTTTGTGATCAGTGATGACTTGGAAGGGATATTTGGAACATTCTAACCAATGTTGGTACTCCTCCAGGGCCAGCTTGTTAGCGAGTAATTCCCGGTTTCCGATGTCATAATTCCTCTCCGCCGGGCTGAGATTCCGGGAGAAGTAGACGCATGGATGGAGTAGACTGGGAGTATCGTGATGCTGTGATAAAACTGCTCCAACTCCTGATGTAGAAGCGTCCACCTCCACAACAAAGGGGAGTTCTGGATCCGGATGTCTCAGAACGGGAGCTTGTGTGAAGGCGGTCTTGAGGGATTGGAAGGCTGCGGCCGCGTCAGGAGTCTTGGGTTGACCTTTGAGAAGATTGGTAAGGGGAGTGGCGATGAGGCTATATCCCTGAATGAAGCGCCGGTAAAAGTTGGCAAATCCTAGGAACTTCTGGAGTCCTTTGACTGATGTAGGTTCGGGCCAGTTGGTCACCGTGGACACTTTCAAGAAGAGTTGGTGTTCTGAGTCTCTGGAGGACCTCCGCAACGTGGTGGCGATGTTTGGCCTCACTCCAGGAGTAGATAAGGATGTCATCTATGTAGACTATCACAAATCGATGTAGAAACTCCCGGAGGACTTCATGGATGAAGTTTTGAAATACGGAAGGGGTGTTGACCAGGCCATAGGGCATAACCCTATACTCATAGTGGCCTGTAGGGGTCACAAAAGCAGTCTTCCATTCATCCCCCTTCCGTATTCTCACCAAGTTGTAGGTTGCTGCGGAGGTCCAACTTCGTGAAGATGGTGGCTGAGCGAAGTTGTTCGAGGGCCGCAGGGATGAGAGGAAGGGGGTACTTAAATTTTACCGTGCCTTGGTTCAGGAGTCGATAATCAATACATGGCCGCAGCCCTCCATCCTTTTTGGAGACAAAGAAGAAGCTGGATGCTGCGGGGGATGTGGAATGACGAATGTATCCTAAGCAGAAGACATCTTGGAAGAATGAGTACGTTGCTGGGATCTTCGTAGAACGTTTTTCGAGAGGACTTTCAACTGATGTAACACAGACTGGGATGGGTCTTGGAACAGGACATGGAAGTTCAGGAAAGCAGACTGGAAAGCATTCTTCTCCCCATTGGATTACTTCTCCTGTGCCCCAAGAGATGATGGGATCGTGCTTCACCAGCCACGGGCGCCCTAAGATGATGTCAGCATTAGCACCCTCCAGAACCAGCAGTTGAATCTCCTCTTGATGTAGAACCCCGATCTGAAGAGAGATGGCTTCACACTTCCGATGTACTCGAGGCTTTACTGAGGTGGATTTAGTTATTGGTTGTATCTGGTAGATGCTCGACGAAGCTTCGGTTCGGAGCTGCAGCTGGCGACAGAGGGTACCCGAGATGAAATTTCCCGCTGACCCGGAGTCGATGAGGGCGTGAACTGTAACAGAAGATTTGTGGGTAGTTAATCAAACATAGGTAGACAGTGGATACATGTTTTCTTCATCAGAAGTGATTACACTCACCGAGGTTCGGATAGGGCGAAGGGGGCAGTTCAGCTAAACGTGCCCACTAGCTCCACAATATAGACACAGACCCCGGGTCAGCCTTCTCTGTCACTCAGCTGCGGTCAAACGACCAGACTCGAGGACCATGGGTTCTAGTTCTGGAGGGCTGGCGGTTTCAGATGAACGGCGGAGTGCATGAGTGGATGTTTCGGGAAGAGGTTGATAAAATTGCAGACCATCGGAACATCTGATAGAATGCTGTATGAATCATTCCAGACCCATGTTATCATCCAGAGCAGCCAGCTGTAAGTGGAGTTTGGGTTCAAGGCCAAGTCGATAGGTGGTAAGTAACGACCGCTCGTTCCATCCACTTGCTGCTGCTAGAGTGCAAAATTTAAGGGCATATTCTTGAGTTGACATGGTTCCTTGAGATAAATGATAAAGCTGCTCACCGGCTAGTATCTTTCCATCCTTACGGCCAAACACCTCCTTGAAGTGTGAGATAAATGCTTGAAAGGAACGAGTTTGCTGCCAGATCGAGTCAGCCCATTTCAAAGCTGGTCCGGTGAGGAGAAAGGTGATGAAGGCAATTTTAGATTGATCTGTAGGATAAAGAGCAGGTTGCATGGTGAATATCAAAGAACATTGCAGTAGAAATCCGTTGCACTCCTACGCCCCGCCAGAGTAGGGCGCCGGTCGGGCCATGGGACTGGAAGTTGCGGTATCTGAAGAAATGCTCGGTGGAGAAGGTGCCGGTGGTGCGGATGTCATGATGGTGGTAGATGATAGAAGTACCTTTCTCAGGGAATCGACCAGTTCCTGAAATGAGTGCCCACGACCCATTTCAGGAACTGGTCGATTCCCTGAGAAAGGTACTTCTATCATCTACCACCATCATGACATCCGCACCCCCGGCACTAGCAATTTTAGTTTGAGAGTTATAATAAATAATTTATTTTAAATAAATATTACTATACAGGTGCATCTCAATAAATTAGTTTTATTGAGAACTAATTTATTGAATTTCAGTAATTTAACTCAAATTGTGAAACTCATGTATTAAATAAATTCAGTGCACACAGACTGAACTAGTTTAAGTCTTTGGTCTTTGGCTCACATTTAACAAAAACCCACCAATTCACTATCTCAACAAATTAGAATACTTCATAAGAAAAAACATTTTTAGTGAATTGTTGGCCTACTGGAAAGTATGTTCATATACTGTATATGTAAGTTGAGATAGTGAATTGGTGGATTTTTGTTAAATGTGAGCCAAAATCATCACAATTAAAAGAATCAAAGACTTGAACTACTTCCGTCAGTGTGCATTGAATTTTTTTAATACACAAGTTTCACAAGTTTTTGCCAATGTTTCTGTGGTAGGGATGAGTATTGTTTACATTTATTACTACTGATACAATACTGCTTATTGATGCCGTTATACTACTTTCTATAAGTTGGTGCAAAAATAAATAATGTAAAAAGATGTTGAAAATTTCAAGTTACTTTATTACTGCAGTTTACAAATTCCTCTAAGCAAACAGAAAATGGCACATAAAGCACCTTTTTTTTAAAAAAAAAATGCTCTTTAAAGAGAGAGAGAGGTTTCCTCAGCATACCACAACATGTTTGAACATCATGCATAGGAGCACAGCACAATGGAATAGAGAATTATAGCGTCCCTAGCTATTTTTATGTAATAAAGTAAACATACAGACTTCCTCAGGAAGGAGGCGTGATTGCTTCTAAGTGTCCCTCTTATAGGGACAATTTCATCTCTGATTTAAACTACATGATAAAAAAAGGCTTATTGTTAAAATCTAGAATTATTTGTAATGATACTCCCATCAGGATTTTTACAGACATTCATTCAGGACCTGAATTTCATTTTTAAAATTGGGGTGAATTCCCCTTTTACGTGACTCTTGTTGGAGGGAGGATTTCTTTAAGCGGTTGAGTTTTTTTTTTTTTTTTTTTTTCTCCAATATGTAATTAAATGTTTAATCATGCTGTGTACTTTTGTTTTCACAATAGGCCAATTATGAGCACATCATCTCTGGAGAGCGCAGAAGTGCTGAATAGTTTAAATACTGGCCAAACTTGAAAAGAATTATAAACTTTAGTGACGATGCATGTAAACTGTGACAGTTCCTGTTTCAACCGTACAATGTGCAGCTTGCTTATAGTCCAAACGCGATGTGGTCATTTGAAGCCATTTGCGCATTTTGAGAGGGAAAGACAGAGAGCTTGCGGAGATTCACTCGTGCTGTTTGTAAAATAACGCCTGACAGAAAGTTTTCAAATTATTTTGTAAGTTATTTAATAAAGAAATATGAATTGCACCTCACCTTTGCCTTAAAATTATTTTACCTGCGCCGGACAGAGATTGAGGCGGTGCCGCTGCACATGCCAAACCTCTCACGGCAGGCGCGTCCAGTTATGAGAACAGCTTCTAAATCGCAATTAACACATAAGTATACGGAGATAAAACAACGCAGGTATCGATAACAGTATTGCTTCTCCTAAAGCTTATCAGTAGTCCGGTATTAAACCAATTACAAAAATGTCCAGTTATCGATTCCTATCGGAAGAAATCGCGTTCCGCGGGGGCCCCCTGGACCATGGGGCTCCACGCAATTGCATGGGTTGTGTGGTGCCTAAACACGCTACTGTCCACGACATTCTAATTTATTGAGATGCACTCACAGATTTTATGTAATATAAATAAGCTGTGAAATCAATAGATAGCACTTCAAAAATAACTACATGACCTTACATGTTCGAGTCTCTATTGCTGTATATTTTCAACTATATGTATATATCGGACTTGCAACCCAAGGGTCGTGGGTTCGAATCTCAGGTCCGGCAGGTGAGACTGAGGTGAGACCCTTGAGCAAGGCACCCAACCCCCAACTGCTCCCCGGGCGCCGCAATATGGCAGCCCACTGCTCCGGGTGTATGTGCGCACTTGGATGGGTTAAATGCAGAGCACAAATTCCTTTCTCCTTTCCTCTTTCCCTTTTTTGGGGGCAGCCATGGCCTAATGGTTAGAGAGTCGGACTTGTAACCCAAAGGTTGCGGGTTCGAGTCTCAGGTCCGGCAGGGATTGTCGTGGGGAAGGTGAATAACCAGCACTCTCTCCACCCTCAGTACCACGACTGAGGTGAGTCCCTTGAGCAAGGCACCGTACCCCCAACTGCTGCCCGGGCGCCGCAGCAATGGCTGCCCACTGCTCTGGGTGTGTGTTCACGGTGTGTATTCACTACTGTGTGTGTGCACTTGGATGGGTTAAATGCAGAGCACAGATTCTGGGTCACCATACTTGGCCTCACTTCACCTCCTTTCCTTTCCTTTTCTTTCCTTATGTAACAGAGGCCAGCTAGTAGGTGCTGTGCAGGTAAACCTCAATCCCCGATCTCAAGAGACACACTAGCGACAGATGCTAGAGGTTTCAGTCTATAGCCTCCTTGTTAGTGCGTCCACCTCCCGTGCCAGAGACCCGGGTTCGAGACCTGCTCAGAGCGGGTGCGAGTAGGACCTGGGTGTGAGGGGTAACATATAAATATATATGCACTGATAGAGCAAGGTAATTTCTTTTATTTGTACTCTTTCATGAACAAGTAATTTTTTTCAGTGTAAATGCGTTTAAATTTATCATATTCTCTTTAATTTTATTTTTTTTATTTTAATTTTATTATTCTCTTTAATCTCTTAAACTTTAGCAAACCCTTTAACCAAGGCTGTTTGCCGCTGACGTCACATACGTGCTTTACAAACTTGGTATCAAAGCCTGAGTTGACAAAGAAAGCTGATGATCAGCATCATAGTGGAGTGGTTTGGTTTTGTCAACTCGAGACTAATCCTGTAACTCTGAATTTGTTCAATTACCATCATGGTACAGGCCCCTGGTCATGAACTATCCTGCTAATGGTGTACTATTACTATAGTATACAATTTCCTTGACTTTTCCAGTTTTAGATATTAAAGATACAACCCTGGTTTTTATTAACTTATTTTATATAAAACAATGATAATTAACTTATTTCATATTTTTTTGTCTTATTTTAGTCATTTTAAATCATGTCGAGACCCCTCTTGAAGTTTGATGAGGCCTCATAGTGAGCAAAAGCAAATGCAAAGTTATTATACTTTTTTGAAGTATAAATACCATCTTAAATTGCTCTCTCTTTATCAGATCTAAGGATTGTGCTGTTGGGTAAAACTGGATCAGGAAAGAGTTCAGCAGGAAACACCATCATCGGCAACATTGAGTTTGAGAATGGCAAGTCCCCTAACTCTATTACTACAGGTTGTCAATCACATCTGACAACAGTGGAGGGCAGAAACATCAAGGTGATCGACACTCCAGGACTGTTTGATACGTCCATGAGTGAAGAACAACTGAAAGCTGAAATAGTGAAGTGTGTCTACATGTCTGCTCCTGGTCCTCATGTGTTTCTGCTGGTCATGAGTCTGGGCAGATACACAAAAGAGGAGAAAGACACAGTGAAATGGATTCAGGAGAACTTTGGAGAAGAAGCTACTCGATACACTATCATTCTGTTCACTGGAGAAGATCAGCTGGAGGAAAAAACATTAGATGATTATATCAGTGAAAATAATGATCTCAAGGCTCTTGTTAATGAGTGTGGTGACAGATTTCATTCATTCAATAATAAAGACATGAAGAACCGCTCTCAGGTCACTGAACTGCTGGAGAAAATTGAGAAGATGGTGAAGGAGAATGGAGGACAGCACTACACTAATGAGATGTATAGAAAAGCCCAGAAAGAAATTGAATGGGAGGCTCTGAAACAAGAAGCTAAAGTTCATGGAAAAACAGCACTAAAAGTAGGAGGAGGAATAGTTTTAGGAATAGTAGGAACAGCAGCAGTAGTAGTGGCAGTTGGACCAGCAACAGCAGCAGCAGCAGCAGGACGAGCAGCAACAACAGCAGCAGCAGCAAAATTGATCAACTACTGATGAACACTTTATTTATTTGAATTATCACTCTGGGTTATTTAACTATGGGTTACCATGTCTTTGGAAGGCTTTTGTCTTTCAAACACACACATTTACTTTATTTCTTATTTATATTTAATACAGGAATTCCCACATGTTTTTTCATATAAACCCCTTTCACCTAATATATTAACTTAAAGTACCCCATGATTTAAAAATAAATATTTTAATAATTAAATATAACATTTGCATGTTCACAGTTCTCCCATATTGGTTAATGGTCACATGGTATGCAGATAAACAAATTAAATATATATTTTTTTAGTAAGTGCTTGATTTAGATTATTTTGATGCAATTTTAATTTTCCATTAATTATTGCATTAATTAATTTTTAGCTTTTCATTAAACTCACAAACCCCCTGCAGTTACAAATTCCACTTTGGGAAACCTTAGTGTAATGTTTAATGCACTTTAATGCATGTTGTTAATTACAATGAATAGAATACATTTTCTTAATCTTTGTATTTTTATAGCAATATGATACATGATTATCCTATTTAAGTCATTTTAATAAATCCTTCTGGTCAAGTAATCTAAACGTAGTCTGATTATATTATTTAAAATGTGTAATGGATTACGTTACTGACTACAGTTTGTGTCATGTAATAAGTAACAGATTACACTTTGTAAGTAATCTCTGCAAGTCACACATCACAGGAAAGCTCTCATTCTCTGGAAAACAGATATGTAGTTTATTTTAAAATTACAGTTTGAATGATTTTTAAAAGAATTGTGCAGTAAAATATTAAACCACTTTGAGGAAAAAAAAGTGAAACGTCTACTTCAACCACTGCTTCTCTAAGATAAAATCAGCCACAATCTCCATTTCTTTTATCTAAGGACGTAAATTAATGTAAATGTAATTTTTCTAAATCCTTTTTTGTATAAATTAAGAGTTAGTTCACCCAAACATATAAATTCAGTCATTATTTATTTGCCTTCACACTATTTAATCCCTGTGCTTTTTGTTTTTTTAACACAAAAGGTGATTTTGTTCACATTTCATGCAATATAAGTCAATGAAGCCTGACTTTCAGAAGCTTCATAACATCATTTGCTGATGCCTTTGAAGCTTCTGAAAGCCAGGCTCCAAGCTATTGCTTGTGACAAATCCTTCGCCATCTAACATCTGCTGGAAAGTCAGATAGAATTATCTGTGAGCATGCACATATTTCGAGTTAACACAATCTCCAGATGATCCATAACATAGAAAACATATACGTTATAATGTGTCTGTGATTTTTCAGGATTTTTATCCAGGGTAGTACCACACATGTTCTTGAGGTCTTCAGCTGTTTCTAACGTTCAGTGTCAGTAATTGCTGTACACTCTTAAAAATAAAGGTGCTTTAAAAGGTTCTTCACAGTGATGCCATAGAAGAATCATTTTTGGTTCCACAAAGAACAATTCAGTCAAAGTTTCTTTAAAGAACCATCTCTTTCTTACCTTTATAATCTGAAGAACCTTCTTTTACCACAAAGAGCCTTTTGTGAAACAGAAAGGTTCTTCAGATGTTAAAGGTTCTTTATGGAACCATTTAAACAAAAAAGGTTCTTCTATGGCATCGTGAAGCACCTTTATTTTTAAGAGTGTAGGAAGCTGTGTTCGGTCAAATGATCTGAACTCAAGATTCTTCAAACTCACCCATACCAATGATGCACCAATAATGAACATCCATCGCTGCTTCGTTCTCAAAGAACAGCAGGTCAGGTCCCAATGTAAAGTCAAGCGATGACTTATTTAATGATTCTCTATCATTGATCAGCAATGAGCTTAGGACAAGAGACGTGTCGGTGTCTGAATATTCAGCAGCATGTTCAAAGCCCTGCCAAGTTGACAGAGAATATTTAAGGCCATTAAATGGATATTTTCCATCTCATCTGCTTCCTCCAGGCCTCCACGGCTGAGAATTCTGGAAATTATTCCAAACTGCTCTTCACAATATGCATTATAGATCACAAGAGCCGCTCACTGAGTCCAGACAGAAGAGAATTAAGGGATCATAAAAGGGAAAGAAGCATTTCCCATTAATTGCGCTTCATGTTCAAATTTTATACATCTCTTTAAGATTTCTTTGCCTTCTAGCACAAAGCGGAATAGTTAGTTCTGCTCTTGAAGGGTCACAATCCTGCAGAGTTGAGCTCCAGTCCTCATTAACACACCTGCACCAGCAAATCGAGGTCTTCCAGACAGGTGAGACCTGAGTTGTGTCTCATTGTCAAGGCTGTGCCCTCATGTATGGTCTAAAACACAACTGCCCTCACGTTTTCCCACAGGACAGCAATTGTGAGTATTCTAACGGTTTGGTCAGTTACCTGGATGCGCCATATTGGAGATACACAAATGTAAACAACAGCTTGGATTGCATGGTTAATGTACTACTGAATACATTGTTCTGCTAATTTATGCTGTCTAAACCATGGATAAAGCATGTGGAAGCTGCTAAATCATATAGAGAAGGACTTAGTAAGCAGGAGAAGGCATAATATTTTGACAAACTAAAGTTAATAGGTGATAAAGATACATGCGAGCAGTATTAATTAAGATGTTAGCCTAATATTTCACCCACCTCACTGGAAATTATGTGAACAAACTTGAATGTTGTCAAGATTCATGCCCTGAAAATCCCAGTTTAGTTTGGTCAACCACAAATGCCTTCTTTCCTCACACAGTCTTTTGCACTCTTTTCCTTGATTTGTTATAACTTTTGACAGTCTATAGTACTCTAAATGTTTTTCCTGGTCCGACCAATTAATGCAGCCCCAAACATGACAACAATTGGCCATTTTCAGTAGTTATAATTAGCTAAATTTGTGAGTTCTGTTAAGTGGCATTGTTTATGTTTTATGCCGCCAATATCGCCAACTGATAAAACACTTGTGAAAATCCTCTATCCACTGTATTTTTTCTGTATTTTCATAAGCCATCGTAGAGAAAAAAATGAGAAGATAACAAAGTTAAAAACTGTTTGCACTACAAACCACTGTGTGTACATTAAAATAATATGGTAAGACACCAGTTTGCAATATCAAGCAGCAAAACTAGCTGTTTTGAACAGCTAAAAATAGCTGGACACGGATGAGACTAAAAACCAGACAAAACATCCACTTACGGAAAAATTCAACCACTCCAGACATGTTGCCGCGTCCGCCATTTTGGAACAGTCAACATGTTGTCACCTGCAGTAAAAATCAATTAGATTTGGCAGTAAAACTCTTTCTGATTCTGATTCTGAGTAAAAATTCGAAAACTGGAGGATTTGAAAATTTTAAAACCAACTGGGTAAAATAGTAGAAACAGTTACAAAAACAAGATAGTCTTGGAGACACTCCTTGAGTTTTCCTTAGTGATTTAATGTCCACATGAACCGGAAGTTGCTGCCGACTTTATTTCAGTGTAATGACGTATTTCCAGCTGAAACGGAATATTGAATAGAGGGAGGGGTTTTATTTTAGCGCTCCTTCTCTCCTGTCTCTCTAACGGCCTGTGAGGCTGGTCAGGCTGGTCTTAGCTGGTCTGGCTGGGAAACTACCAGCTAAAACCAGCCTAGCCAGAAAGGGAGACCAGCTAAAACCAGCTACTTCCAGCTTAAACCAGCTAAGACCAGCCAACCAGCCTATGCTGGTTTTAGCATTTTTTTTCAGCAGGGTGATTAAAGATTACCAAGACAAACATTTTCTTCAGAGGATTAACTTGCACAGATTAATTCTTCACCTTAAGACTAATAATGTGCACTAAGAAAAATAAGTTTTTTAAAATTTGATTTCACCTGGACTTAAACACGTGTCTGTTAAATATATCAGAAAAAACGATCACTAAACAGGAGACTATCATGAGAAATACCACTCCCAAAAACGAATGTGTATTGCATTTCAGAATTCGTGGTAGAAAAGTGTAGCTTCTAGGTGAATTATGCGTTTTGATTGTTAGTCTGTAAAGATGGCTTTAAAAACTGTTAATTGTTTCAATAATCCTGGTGAAAAAACAGCTAAAACCGGTCAACCAGCCTGGTTTTAGCTGGTCATAGCTGGTCAGCAGGCTGGTTTAAGAGGGGTTTTAACCACTTTCCCAGCCTGGCCAGGCTGGTCTTAGCTGGTCAGGCTGGGAAACCATCAGCTAAAACCACCCTGAACAGCCTGGCAGACCAGCTAAAACCAGCTACTTCCAGCTTAAACCAGCTACGACCCCCCCAGGAGTCAGCAAAAGTACCCAAGTGCTTAATAATGACAAAGCGCTTTTAGAAATCAAACATTTATTTAAATTCTCTTTCGGTTTGAACTGAATCTTATAACAAAACCTTATTGCCCTGTAAAAATATCATCTCTCTTAGTCTTTTCTTTATACAGGCCTAATACAAACATAAATAAATAATACATAACATGCTTAAATAAGAATTGCCTGGTAAAATTTTTTTTTTTGCAATTCGTCTGTGAAACTACATTTGCGTTTCGGCATGTTAGCGACACACAGCTTTTGCAGCGCAGCTCCTCGTTTGTTTTGTTTTGACAATTGGGTCTATCACTTCATCAGACAGGTACCCAGGGCTGGACTGGGGTTAAAATTCGGCTCTGGACAAATTCAGCCCATCCAGCCCACAAGTTCCACATGAACGTTTTCTTGGGTTCCCTTGTGAACAGGACATAAACAAATAATGATAAATACTGCTGAATTCAAATGCAACAAACTTAATTGCATTTTTGTCACAGAGAAATGCATGCAGTAAAGCATTGATTTTGAGCTAGAATGCAGGAAATTTGTTGCTAATAAATTATGTAATAAAAAAACATTCAGTAATAAAAATCATCACCCTCATGTCGTTCCAAAACTGTATGGCTTACTTTCTTCTGTAAGCCATACAGTTTGGTTACCCTTGATTTCTACTCTAAGACAAAAAAGTTTTGAATTTCTCAAAGTATCTTCCTTTATGTTACACAGAAGAAAAAAGTTCATACAGGATTGAAATTACATGATGAGTAAATGATGACAATTTTTATTTTTGGGTGAACTGTCCCTTTAAGAACTTTATAAAACCCATATTTAATTCTTTAATCAGGCTCTTATTGAATTAACATTAAAACGAATTACAACTAAACATTTAAAAGAAATAAATTATTGCTTAGAATATTAGTAGGCTATTAGTAAGACGGTGGTCACAAGAAAACATTAGTTATGTGGTTTTTAAAATAAACAGTAAAAATAAACTATGACATTTGTAATAATTTTGTTTTGACAGTAATTAAGTTGGCTTGGGAAAGCCAACTTACTGAAATCCTATTTAAACTTATTATTATTAAGTTGGCTTGGGAAAGGCAACTTACTGAAATCCTATTTAAACTTATTATTAAGTTGGCTTGGGAAAGCCAACTTACTGAAATCCTATTTAAACTTATTATTCTTCTTCTTCTTCTTCTTCTTCTTCTTCTTATTTTTCTGAGCGGAAAATATTTAGACACCTACTCCTCCTAGACCGTTCAAGCTACATACTCCAAACTCGGGTCAGATCTTCATACTGTTCTAACTTAGATTGCTATATCTTTTCAGACTGTTTTGAGTTATGGTTTTCTTAAAGTGCCCCTATTATGCCTTTTCAAATATGATATTTCATGTAGTGTGTCATGTAGCTGTATGTGAACATAAACTATCTGCAAAGTTGTGACGCCGACAGTGCACTATAAATAAAGTTTTTGTCTAACAAAAAAAAGAGTCTGCTCACATTCGCCTAAACGAGTCGTCAGCAATTCGAATCTTTTTTCTGTAACGGCCACACGTCACGAGCTACACATTTGCGTAATGTCCGCCCAAGTTCAATTTCGCGAACAACTTGCCCGCCCACAAACAGCAGGCCTACCATTTTCACGTGGATTACATCATGTCAAGAAGACGCCCTGCGCCGTGACAGCCTGTGAGAGTGAATTTGTTTTACATGCCCTTCCGAAAGATGGAACTATCAAGAATGAGTGGTTAACATTAATTTTTTCAACACCTCAGCAGTCCAATGCCAATCTTGTGTTCGCGTCATTTTACTGATGACTGCTTTTCCAATCTTGGGGAGTAACATTACAACGCGAGATTGACCAAACGCTTGGTTTTAAAAAATGGATCAGTGCCCAGTTTATTTGGACCGGCTTGCTCCTCTGAACTTCTACCTGTAAGTATGATTAATAATTGTATTTTCTAGCGATCGTTCAAAATACGTCTTTGTGTACGTTATGGTGTGTAACAACCCCGCACATGTCTTGGTAACCGGCTAACTTGCGTTTCTGTAGTTCTGTTGTTCAGCTGTGAGTGCAATGTAGTCTAAAAAGTCTTGTGATTGATGCAGCTTGACTGTCTGTCTGCCTTATTAGTTTAAGTAATGATAATGATAAACGATGGCTTAACGCAGTGTTATGGATTGTACAGTGTTGAAGTTCACAACGTAGAGGTGTGTCCGGTTCGCTTACAAAAGCAAATTGCAAGCACTTTCCACAGTTAACATATTACACCCACTGAGAAACGTCCTGCTCCAGTCGTGCTTGCAAAACAGTTTCTTGTCGATGTGCCACTTCAACCGTTTCATCGTCAGACTCCGGCTCGAATTGATAGGGTAAAATCGAGGCTATCTTTTCTATGCATTAACAGGTCTCCGCAGCTGTCGTTCAGTTATGCCAATGGGCGTTTCGTTTTGCGCTGAAGCGGTAGACCAATCCAAAAGGACTGCACCATCTGACCAATCACAGCAGTGAGGGCTCACTGAAAGGAGGGGTTTAGAGAGACTGATTCTTCGAACTGCTTCAAACGAGTCGTTTACGAATCATTTAGAAACGGGGTAAAAATAAATCTAATTTTGGAGAAAACTAAAGTGCTTTTTGAACTTGCATACATGTAAACCTGTTTTAAGAGACTATTACAACAATATTAACTACCTTTAAAATGGCATAATAGGGGCACTTTAAAAATTAATATTTAAAATCATAAAAAGGTCCCATAGACTTTCATTGACCAAAAGTCCATGTCTGTTTGAACTATGTGTAATGTAAACTGCTAGAAGCCATTGATACTCAATTAAGCTTTAAGCTATCTATGTTCTTTCTAACTAATAACAAATCTATCTATCTATCTATCTATCTATCTATCTATCTATCTATCTATCTATCTATCTATCTTCAAACCTTTATCTATCTATATATCTATCTATCTATCTATCTATCTATCTATCTATCTATCTATCTGCTAAAATCATGCTAGCAAACTTCCTAGTCGTGCTAAAATCATGCTAGCAACTTGCTAGTCATGCTAAAATAATGCTAGCGACTTGCTAGTAATGCTAAAATCATGCTAGCGACTTGCTAGTCATGCTAAAATCATGCTAGCGACTTGCTAGTCATGCTAAATAATGCTAAATCATGCTAGCGACTTGCAAGTAATGTTAAAATCATGCTAGCGACTTGCTAGTCATTGCTAAATAATGCTAAAATCATGCTAGCGACTTGCTAGTAATGCTAAAATCATGTTAGCGACTTGCTATTCATGCTAAATAATGCTAAAATCATGCTAGCGACTTGCTAGTCGTGCTAAAATCATGCTAACGACTTGCTAGTAATGCTAAAATCATGCTAGCGACTTGCTAGTCGTGCTAAAATCATGCTAGCGACTTGCTAGTCATGCTAAAAATCATGCTAACGACTTGCTAGTCTTGCTAAAATCATGCTAACGACTTGCTAGTCATACTACAATCATGCTAACGACTTGCTAGTCTTGGTAAAATCATGCTAGCGACTTGCTAGTCTTGCTAAAATAATGCTAGCGACTTGCTAGTTTTGGTAAAATCATGCTAGCGACTTGCTAGTCATGCTAAAATAATGTTAGCGACTTGCTAGTCATGTTAAAATAATGCTAAAATCATGCTAGCGACTTGCTAGTCATTCTAAAATAATGCTAAAATCATGCTAGCGACTTGCTAGTCGTGCTAAAATCATGCTAGCGACATGCTAGTCGTGCTAAAATCATGCTAGCGACTTGCTAGTCTTGCTTAAATAATGCTAGCGACTTGCTAGTCTTGCTAAAATCATGCTAGCGACTTGCTAGTCATGCTAGAATCATGCTAGCGACTTGCTAGTCATGCTAAAAATCATGTTAACGACTTGCTAGTCTTGCTTAAATAATGCTAGCAACCGCATAGCAACACCTTAGCAACCACCATGGGTACCTTAGCAAACCGCATAGCAACACCTTAGCATCTATTCACATTCAAACTATTTATATATTCTAACTTTTTATATCTATAAATCAATCTATTTTCAAACTGTTTATATCTATCTAGCCTATCTATCTTCAAACTTTATTAATCAAACTAAAACTATTTCAAACTGAAAACCTTTAAACTTTATTTAAACTAAAAGCTTTTAAAACTACTTAAAACTTACTGGCTAGGCTTTCTCAAGCCAACTTAAAGTTTGCTAACAAACTTTTTATCTAGTTCTTCTTCTTCTTCTTCTTTTTCTGAGCGGAAAATTTTTGGACTCCTACTCCTCCTAGACCGTTCAAGCTACATACTCCAAACTCGGGTCAGACCTTCATACTGTTCAGACTTGTTAGTCATGGTAAAATCATGCTAGCGACTTGCTAGTCGTGCTAAAATCATGCTAGCGACTTGCTAGTCATGCTAAAATCATGCTAGCGACTTGTTAGTCATGGTAAAATCATGCTAGCGACTTGCTAGTCATGCTAAAAATCATGCTAGCGACTTGCTAGTCTAGCTAAAATCATGCTAGCGACTTAATAGTCTTGCTAAAATCATGCTAGCGACTTGCTAGTCATACTAAAGTAATGCTAGCGCCTTGCTAGTCGTTCTGAAATCATGCTAGCGACTTGCTAGTCTTGTTAAAATCAAGCTAGCGACTTGTTAAGGTGCGTTCACACCGGACGCGAATGAAGCGGCAAGCGCGAGTGATTTACATGTTAAGTCAATGCAAAGACGCGAATAGCCATCCTGCGGCGCGAAACGCGCGAATGAAGCGGCGCGAAACGCGCGAATAGCGCGAATGGCGCGGCGCGCATTGAGCGTTTCAAGCGATTGCCGCGCCATTCGCGCGAGTTCAAAAATCTGAACTTCGGCGGAATTCCGCGCCGCGGTAACCAATCAGGAGCTTGCTCTAGTAGTAGTGACGGAGGCAGAAATCCGAAACAGCAATGGCGGACAAAATCACCGTTGCTGTCTGTGGTTCCTCGGAGCTGTACGATACATCTTTGGACTTTTGTAGAAACAGGAATAAAAGGGATCTTGCTAGGAATAAAGTGACTGAAGAGGTCGGACAATCTGGTTAGTTTTAAAAAACGCTCTTTACACAATTTAACCTACATATACATACATATTGAGACTACAAGCAAGCTAAAGCTGGCAAATTGAGCTCATTCACCTATTTTACAACTACTTTCCCGCTGACGAGTGGCAGAAGCCTCTCTCCCTTGACGCGAGTTCGCGTCTGTTGTGAAGAAAATGTCACGCGCGAATGACGCGAATTTTACCGCGCGAATGGCGCGAGTAAACTCAAATGTTCAAGCGTTCAACTACGCGCGAATAGCGCGTTTTTTCCGCGCAAGTCGCGTCCGGTGTGAACGCACCATTAGTCATGCTAAAATCATGCTAGCGACTTGCTAGTCATGCTAGAATCATGCTAGCGACTTGCTAGTCATGCTAAAATAATGCTAGCGACTTGCTAGTCGTGTTAAAATCATGCTAGTGACTTGCTAGTCGTGCTAAAATCATGCTAGCGACTTGCTAGTCATGCTAAAATCATGCTAGCGACTTGCTAGTCATGCTAAAATAATGCTAAAATCATGTTAGCAACTTGCTAGTCATGCTAAAATCATGCTAGCGACTTGCTAGTCATGCTAAAATCAGGCTAGCGACTTGCTAGTCATGTTTAAAATCATGCTACCGACTTGCTAGTCTTGCTAAAATCATGCTAGCGACTTGCTAGTCATGCTAAAATCATGCTAGCGACTTGCTAGTCATGCTAGAATCATGCTAGCGACTTTGCCAGTCATGCTAAAATAATGCTAAAATCATGCTAGCGACTTGCTAGTCATGTTAAAATCATGCTAACGACTTGCTAGTAATGCTAAAATCAGGCTAGCGACTTGCTAGTCATGTTTAAAATCATGCTAGCGACTTGCTAGTCTTGCTAAAATCATGCTAGCGACTTGTCATGCTAGAATCATGCTAGCGACATGCTGGTCATGTTAAAATAATGCTAGTGACTTGCTAGTCATGCTAAAATCATGCTAGCGACTTGCTAGTCGTGCTAAAATCATGCTAGAGACTTGCTAGTCGTGCTAAAATCATGCTAGCGACTTGCTAGTCATGTTAAAATAATGCTAAAATTATGCTAGCGACTTGCTAGTCATGCTAAAATAATGATAAAATCATGCTAGCGACTTGATAGTCATGCTAAAATCATGCTAGCGACTTGCTAGTCATGTTTAAAATCATGCTAGCGACTTGCTAGTCTTGCTAAAATCATGCTAGCGACTTGCTAGTCATGCTAAAATCATGCTAGCGACTTGCTAGTCATGCTAGAATCATGCTAGCGACTTTGCTAGTCATGCTAAAATAATGCTAAAATCATGTTAGCGACTTGCTAGTCATGCTAAAATCATGCTAGCGACTTGCTAGTCATGTTAAAATCATGCTAACGACTTGCTAGTGACTTGCTAGTCATGCTAAAATCAGGCTAGCGACTTGCTAGTCATGTTTAAAATCATGCTAGCGACTTGCTAGTCTTGATAAAATCATGCTAGCGACTTGCTAGTCGTGCTAAAATCATGCTAGTGACTTGCTAGTCGTGCTAAAATCATGCTAGCGACTTGCTAGTCATGCTAAAATAATGCTAAAATCATGTTAGCAACTTGCTAGTCATGCTAAAATCATGCTAGTGACTTGCTAGTCATGCTAAAATCAGGCTAGCGACTTGCCAGTCATGTTTAAAATCATGCTACCGACTTGCTAGTCTTGCTAAAATCATGCTAGCGACTTGCTAGTCATGCTAAAATCATGCTAGCGACTTGCTAGTCATGCTAGAATCATGCTAGCGACTTTGCTAGTCATGCTAAAATAATGCTAAAATCATGCTAGCGACTTGCTAGTCATGCTAAAATCATGCTAGCGACTTGCTAGTCATGTTAAAATCATGCTAACGACTTGCTAGTGACTTGCTAGTCATGCTAAAATCAGGCTAGCGACTTGCTAGTCATGTTTAAAATCATGCTAGCGACTTGCTAGTCTTGCTAAAATCATGCTAGCGACCTGCTAGTCATGCTATAATCATGCTAGCGACTTGCTAGTCATGCTAGAATCATGCTAGCGACTTTGCTAGTCATGCTAAAATAATGCTAAAATCATGCCAGCGACTTGCTAGTCATGCTAAAATCATGCTAGCGACTTGCTAGTCATGCTAAAATCATGCTAATGACTTGCTAGTCGTGCTAAAATCATGCTAGCGACTTGCTAGTCATGCTAAAATCAGGCTAGCGACTTGCTAGTCATGTTTAAAATCATGCTAGCGACTTGCTAGTCTTGCTAAAATCATGCTAGCGACTTGCTAGTCATGCTATAATCATGCTAGCGACTTTGTTTGTCATGCTAAAATAATGCTAAAATCATGCTAGCGACTTGCTAGTCGTGCTAAAATCATGCTAGCGACTTGCTAGTCATGCTAAAATCATGCTAGCGACTTGCTACTCATGCTAAAATCATGCTAGCGACTTGTTAGTCATGGTAAAATCATGCTAGCGACTTGCTAGTCATGCTAAAAATCATGTTAGCGACTTGCTAGTCTTGCTTAAATAATGCTAGCGACTTGCTAGTCTTGCTAAAATCATGCTAGCGACTTGCTAGTCATGCTAGAATCATGCTAGCGACTTGCTAGTCATGCTAAAAATCATGTTAACGACTTGTTAGTCTTGCTTAAATAATGCTAGCAACCGCATAGCAACCGCATAGCAACACCTTAGCAACCACCGTGGGTACCTTAGCAACCGCATAGCAACACCTTAGCATCTATTCACATTCAAACTATTTATATATTCTAACTATTTATATCTATAAATCAATCTATTTTCAAACTATTTATATCTATCTAGCCTATCTATCTTCAAACTTTATTTATCAAACTAAAACTATTTCAAACTGAAAACCTTTAAACTTTATTTAAACTAAAAGCTTTTAAAACTACTTAAAACTTACTGGCTAGGCTTTCTCAAGCCAACTTAAAGTTTGCTAACAAACTTTTTATCTAGTTATTTATTGGTGTTTTCCACTTTACTTCATCATGCAGTTTCCAATGTCGTGGCTGTTTTCAGCCAGCCCAGCAGAACTTACAGAACCTTTAATGTTCTCATATCACATGACTGTATAACACAATTCTGTGTGTTATCTGAACGGATCAAGCAACTTGCGCTGTTTATCTTTGTACATCGTGGCAGAAGTGCAGCGCGCGTTCATCAGCTCTGTGCGGGTGACTGATCCCACCGCTTCACACTTTTCGGCTATTTGCGGTTTTGAATGCGCTATAATTTAAAATAGCGGCTAATATGTTGGAGGTCTCCCTCGCTTCGGTGATCGGCCCACTTCACCACCGCCCCACCGGGAATGTCCCGGGGCTCCCGATGGCCAGTACATCCCTGGTACTTCAGAATAATGCCGGTGGGCAGTGGCTGAATTTAAAGTGCTGAATGACGGTCAGTGAAATGAGGTAAAAAAAAAAAAAAAACCCGGACATTTTATGATATTTTACAAAATCCCCCCGGACATAATTTTATAGCCAAAAAGGAGGACATGTCCGGGTAAAAGAGGACGTATGGTCACCCTATTTTATTAATCCCACTCCCGGAAAAATTCTAACATTTTTGTGTTTGGATGCAGCTCGTGTTAGATGTAGGGTTGCCAAATCTGATTTTTCCCCCCCCCCATTTAATTTAGCTGATTTTAAACTGCTGAGGCGGGTTGATTTTCTCCCGTGGGTTTGAAATATTGCTCAAATTCCATTTGACTGAAATGCTTGTATTGAAAAATTTGCATTCTACCAGTGATGCAACTGTGGTAGATATTAGTTTTGTGAAAGATGGCCACTGTGGTAGGAAGCTTTTTAGCTGTGTTTATGATCAATATGCATAACAGTGACTGTAAAATATGTAGTTTTGGTATGGAAATTACAAATCCCCCCCATCCTACATCCTCTTTTTTTGAAAACTCAAAAATGGTCACCTTACCTAAAGAGAATTAATGATTTATGGTCCTGGAGAGAAAGCTCCTTGCAGAGTTAATTTTTCATCATGCTTCAACACATCAGGTGCATTGAGTTTAATTAAAAGGATGATGAACCCTGTCATAAACAAACATATTTTCACAAAGTAAATACAAAGAATCAGTTCCAAAGAACATCTGAAGCTCAGTAGACAAATGATTGTAGTTACAGAGAGAAACACTAGGTGCCAGTGTCTATTCATTCTTAAAGCTCCTGTGTTTCCTGACAGTGACTTAATCCTGAAGAAAACAAATGTATAACTCAGACATGCATATTTGTGCAAACAAAACTTCATAAAAACTACAACAGGCTTGTTTCCAATAATTATAATAGCAATCCTAAATGAAATAAAATATTTGCACATGGGAAATATGCAATATTTCATTATTAGGGTGTCTTAACACCATTTACCATTTTTACAGCTTCATATAAGTTCATAGAGCTTTTGAATAGTCTTCAGTTAAATTTAGCTTATAAATGCATCAGCCAGTTGTTTCAGAGATGTTGTGTTGAAGAAAGGAATTTTCTTCTCACTCTTCTCTCTAAAACTACTCACAGTAGTGAAATCACAGTAGTGACAAATCAGCTGATTTGTACCTTGGTGCTCCAACTGTCCAGGTTTTATAGTCTATCTTTTTAGCACTGGTATCTTTGATTTAAATTTTAGCAGTTGCAGCTCTTTCATTGATGTTGGCTTTTGTGAACTGTTTGGTCTGTTTTTGAGGAATCAGGGTCTTCACGTTGAATACTGCGGTTTGTCATCACTTTACTGCAGTAGTTTTGTGTTGTTTGGACATGATCCTTAGTGTTTGACAGTCTCTATCATTCACTTTTCTCCTTCACTGATGCAGTCTTGCCATGCTTTGTGTACTCAGTCATAATCATAATCATGTTGTTCTAAAAACACCAAATAATAGGGCTAATAAGGTTAAAGATGCTCCTATGATTGATCTACACCACACTGATATAAAAACTACACACTGTAAAGAACAAAAACATAAAAACATAAATAGCCTAAAACATAATTGCAGCATTTTGTCTTCACTGTTGCCTGCATTTATTAACCCCTGTAATAATGGGTGTTCACATTATGTTGTCCAATCCCTTATAACACAGAGAAACTCAAGTACTGCATGTCTACATTTACCAAAATGTACTCGCTATTCAAAAATGTCTGCAATAATATAATAAAACCTGTTGAACACTGAACAAAGAGCCAGACATCACTAATTACAAAGGCTTATAAATTGTCGTTTTGCACCGGTTCCTCTGTTTTGGGGTCAGACTGTGTTAGATTATACAAAATATCATTAACGCGACAGAAAATCAATGGAGGTGTGTGTGTGTTTGTGTACTGCTTACTCACCTATTTTCCATTTATTTATGAAGCATATAAAAATGACTGTATGCCAAAGTGTTGCACAATGACAGTTAAAGTAATAAAATACAGGAACAACACAGAAACAAACATCAATTAAAGACGTTATTAGAAATCTATTTAAAAATACATCATTTTTGTTGATATTTATAAAGCAAGATGTTTAGAAATACTTTAAAAAAAGTTTGAATGATGAAATCTAGAACAGATCAGACTGAAACCCAAAAAACCAAACTAACAACACAGACACAGACAGATGTTTGAAGCAGAGATGTGGAAGTGTGACCTCTGTGTCTGTGTTATTGTGTTCAGGGTTAATGAAAGTGTGTTGTTCACCTGAGCAGTGAGACAAAGCTGAAAAGCAGACAGGCAGGGCTGTGAAAGAAGCTCTCTCTCACACTATTATTAGTCTAGACCAGTCATTCCCAAAGGCGGGGTCCCGACCCACAAGTGGGTCGCGGGAGATTTTGTATGGGTCGCCAAGTCGAGCGCTCTTTTTCAGTGCGCTATATACAAAATTTATGTGTAGTTCACCTATAGACCTTTCTCACAACTTCCGTATTTTGCGCCGGAAATACGTAATTGCTGTGTAAACCTATTTCCGCCCCAGTATGCCGGTAACCAGTTAAACAACGTGAAAAACGCTTAACGTGGCTTAATGTATGTAAAAAACGACCAGGAAACCCCAAGTTTCTGTCAAACCTTACGTGGAACAAACATTAAGTACTATCAAAAGAACGAGCCCTTATTCCACAGATAAAGTGAATAATATCACGTTAAGCGTTTTCTCCCCCATAGAAGCCCATTATAAGGAAACAGCTTAACGTGGTTTACGTACCTCAGCAGCGACCAGGGAAAACCAAACTTATGTTAAATTTCACTTATAATAAATACTTGCTGCTGTTAAAAGAACGAGCTCTCATTCAGCATATAAAGTGATCGCCCCCCATAGAAGTCCATTATAACAAACCATGTTAAGCTTTTTCCTTAATGGAGTTCTATAGGGAGAAAAGCGTGATATTATTCACTTTATATGCGCAATAAGAGCTCATTCTTTTGACAGCAGAAAGTGTTTATTATAAGTAAAATTTTAAGCTACGTTAAGCTTTTTTTTGTATAATGGACTTCTATGGGGGGCGATCACTTTATATGCTGAATGAGAGCTCGTTCTTTTGAGAACAGAAAGTGTTTATTATAAGTGAAATTTAACAGAAGTTTGGTCTTCCCTGGTCGCTGTTAAGGTAAGTTAAACCAAGCTGTTTCCTTATAATGGGCTTCTATGGGGGAGAAAACGCTTAACGTGATATTATGCACTTTATCTGTGGAATAAGGGCTCGTTCTTTTGATAGTAGTTAGTGTTTGTTCCAAGTAAGGTATGACAGAAATTTGGGGTTTCCTGGTCGTTTTTTTACGTACGTTAAGCCACGTTAAGCGTGTATAAACGCGGATAAACTCTTAGTGGAAAAATTTATATCCTTTATCCAATTTGTTCCTCTTTGTGACGGAGTTTTTGTAAACGACTCTTATGAGGTCGGCAAAAAGGTTTCTTTGGCAAACCAGCGAGGGAAGTTGTGTAGACGCTCTCCATTTCAATTTTAAATTACCCGGCTTTCTGCTGTGTTGACATTACACAGGAAGTCTGCATACCCTGCGATTGCGTATTTCCGGTTTCTGTGAAAAAGGTCTATTAGCCGCACGAGGGAGCTCGTCGTTTTCTTCTTCTTCTGCTTTTTTTTTGTTGTTGTTTCACACATACTCCGTCTGCAATGCCTATGCGTTGCGTATCTTTTTCCGCACCCATGTAACGGATTGGAGCGTTCACACTGCACGCGGTTGCTGTCCAGCAGTGCGTCCCAAAAGCAGTGCGTTTGCAGCAGAGCAGCGAGTCTATTTTTTGCTGTGCTGCAAGCGCTGAATTAAAGTGACAGCGCATTGTTCGCTGTAAAAATGAACATGGATTGACACGAAAATGTCCCATAATTGCATATAAATGAAGTCCACTGTTTCACAGTCAACACGTGGGTTTTTGGCTAGGTTTAAAATAAGGAAAAGTGCAGTTTTAAAGAAAAAGGCAACGTAATACGTGCACTTGTCCAGGTAGAAAAGTTCTTTAAAAGGATTGTTTTTAATAAAGATTTAATGCGAAAGAAAAGCATGAGAGCTGACTGTTTCTGTCTGTGGTAAGTTTTAAATAAAGTATTTTTTGATAGCCCGATTTTTAATTAAAAAAAGGAAGCTATAGCCTCCCTATGTTGTGTTTAAATGTGTTGCAACTTGCTTGAGCAACTTAATATACAAATCTAGAAGTCAAGTGCATTGAATAATACGTTGTTTTTATTGAGTTTAAACGTGAAAATGTCTGTTACTGTATTAGTGTACTGTGATAAAAGAGGATCACAATGCTGAAAAAGCACTTTTTGATTTGATATCAAAATAACGGATAAATATTGTGTTTGTGGTAAACATTTTCTTCAAATCTACAGTTTACTTAAATAAAAAAAAAGTGCTTTGTCAAATATCTGTATCTCTTTTAAATGGTTAAGTGGAAGCATGGCCTTAAAAATGGTCATAAATATTTTGTTAATGCATAAATTATCTTCGTGATATATGAACTATATGGGCCTAATGTTTATTGGGTCACAAGGATTTATCGACTTTAAAATGTGGGTCCCCAGAAAAAAAGTTTGGGAAACACTGGTCTAGACAAGCAATGGCAGCTGGCCAATAGAGGGCGCTGGGGCTCTGCCCTCTCTGAACTTCACACACACAAAATAATAATTATAAATGATAATATAACATGATAGAAAATCACTTGTGCAAAATATATGTTTTCCTACTACTGGTGCAATAGAGAAATGGCCTATGGGAGGTGGGTCTGTAGCAGGTAATTCAAGATGTTCCAAAATGTAGCCAATCAGCATCCTCAAATCCATTCCAAAAAAGGCAATTATTTTATTGCTCCTAATGAGGCACTGCTAAAGTCAGGACTAGTCTGTATGGGCTGAATATAGCAATCCAGTGTCTCGTTAGTAAAGTTTTAAAGGAGAAGTTCACTTCTAGAACAAAAATTTCTAGAATATCCTCTTGTCATCCAAGATGTCCATTTTTTTCTTTCATCAGTCGTAAAGAAATAGTATTTTGAGGAAAACATTTTAGTAATTCTCTCTATAGTGGATTGCTACGGTGCTCCCAAGTTTGAACTTCCAAAATGCAGTTTAAATGCAGCTTCAAAGGGCTCTAAATGATCCCAGCCAAGGAAGAAGGGTCTTATCTAGCAAATCAATTGGTTATTTTCCCCTCCAAAAATGGACAATTTATATACTTTTTAACCTCAAATGCTTGTCTTGTCGGGCTCTGCGTGAACTCTGTGTATTCCGGTTCAATACAGTTAGGGTTTGTCGAAAAATTCCCATCTCATTTTCTCCTCCAACTTCAAAATCAACCTATATCGCTGCAGAAGTACCGACCCGGTGTTTGCAAAGTGAACGTGCAAATGTAGGACGATTCTGAAGTTGGAGGAGAAAATGAGAAGTGAGTTTTTCAACATACCCTAACTAAACATGGCAGTTGGACTATTTTGACAATGCCTTTATACTTTTTTGGGTCTTAAGGTGGTATTTACCTGGGAGTCAATGGGAAAGTGACAAGCCTCCTGGGTTTCATCCAAAATATCTTAAATTGTGTTCTGAAGACGAACAAAGCTTTTACAGGTTTGGAACGATATGGGGGTAAGTAATTAACAATAATATTTAGTTTTGGAGTGGAGTAATCCTTTAACCCAGCATTTTTTTGAGTGTAGGATTTAAGAATTGATATTGGTTCATCAAAATAAGGACCGATTAATTGATATCATGAGAGCATATCATCAGATCATCTCTGTGCTTGTCTGATGAAGCGATGCCATAGAAGAACCATCTCTGGTTCCACAAAGAACCATTCAGTCAAAGGTTCTGCCATCTCTTACTTTTCTTACTTTTTTATAAACTGAAAAACCTTCTTTTGCCACAAAGAATCTTTTGAAACAGAAAGGTTTATCAGATGTTTAAAGATTCTTTATGAAACCATTTAGACAAAAAAGGTTCTTTGGCATTGTGAAGCACCTTTATTTTTAACAGTGTATGTGGACTGGAGGAGTGAGGCATTTACAGCTCAGTCTCATACTGTTTACTCAGTAGATCCTCCTGCTGCTCATCTCCCTGTCTGTTCTTTTCTATTGCAGGACACGCAGGGAAAACAGATTCGAATGTGATGACTTTGAGAACACATGGAACCAGAGGACTGACACCGCTGACCTTCTGCAGTGGTGCGTTTGATGACTGCGGTCACAACGACGCCTCAACGTGACGCCGTTCACCACATGGGACGAGAGACGCACACAGTGACAGCTTTTGTACCTTTTTTTCTGAGAACTGATTTCAGTGTGCCGACATGCCTTGACTTCCTAATCACTAAAATATATTATTTCAGATGTGGGATTCCTGTATATTGGCATACAGGTGATTCCTCAGTCGAGGAGCTCCTTAAGAAAATCCGCCTCCTTCAGCAGATGTTCTTACAGTCGTTCCAATTTTCCCTTCAGTGTTATACAACATGCAGAGCAACCGTTAAACTTAATGAGTCCCAAAAGATGGCAGCTTACTGTCATCGATTTCCTCCATGTTTATCGGTTGGCAGCTGTAGAGTTCTTCGGCTTTCTCCAAAGTAAAACTCAAGCAGATCTTGTAGGAAATAAAGAGCAGCCGTTCTATCACTCGAGGGTCTATTACTGCGCCATGTAAGACAGTTGTTGACTCCAAATTGCAGCCCTGTGTTAATTATACAGCCCTTGCTATTAACCCTGTGTTAAGCTCCTGATTTCATCAAATTGCATAGGGGAACTGGGTCACAGTGTTTGGTGGTAATATTTAAAGCTGTGTTTTGTGACTTTTAGCAAGTACACCAGTGATTTGTGCATCTCACCAGGCTTATCTGTGCTTACCAAACTGACAAAATCAAAAGACAAAATCGTGCTATGAAAAGAAAAGTGAGGCGTGCAAAGGGACAATAGAATATTTTGGACGTGAGCTCTGTTTATAATCTTATCAGCTAGCACCGTTTTTTATCAGTGGCTTAAGCTGAACATTTTAAAGATAATTGTGAGCCTCTGAGATTTTCTGGAGCATAATGCTGCAAGAATTAAATCAGCATCTATGTTTTTTTTTTTTTTAAGTTACGCAGAGGTCCTTAGAGGACAAAAATATCTGTCAAAACACAGCCATAAAATATTACTATATATATATATATATATATATATATATATATATATATATATATATATATTTTTTTTTTTTTTTTTTTTTACATTTTTTGACATAGATTTTATTTTTAACCAACATCACTCATGATCATAACTACCAAAATTGAACCCTTTTAAATGCCAGTTTGTTTACATAATGCCAGAAACAAAAAAAAAAACAAAAAAAACAAAAAACAAAAAAAAGAACAGACTAAATGCAACACTGATTATTATTATTATTGCAAGTCAATAATAAGTTGTTCTTAAGGTGCTTTTTTTAAATTATTTAAAATGTTTTTGCTTTGCATTGACACAGCCAAAATTATAAAAATAATTAAATACATAAACAAAAACAAAAACAAAAAAATTCCCTGTGAAAATATGTAAAATACAGCATTGTTTTAGAACTACTGCACTGCAAAAAATGCTTTTCTTACTTAGATTTTTTTTGTCTTGTTTCAAGCCAAAATATCTAAAAATTCTTAAATCAAGGAGTTTCTAGACAAGTAAAAATCATTTTTTTTGTTTTCAGGAAAAACAAGTCAAAATTAATTGGGTTTTTGCTTGAAACAAGCAAAATAATCTGCCAATGGGGTAAGAAAAATAATCTTGTTTTCTGACTTAATTTTGACCTTTTTTGACATTTTTTCTGAAAACAAGAAAATAATTTTCACTTGTATAGAAAATTCTTCTTGGTTTAAGAATTTTTAGATATTTTGGCTGGAAACAAGACAAAAAAAAAAATCTAAATAAGAAAAGCATTTTTTGCAGTGTGTAAAACTTAAGGACCAAAATATGGCCTATTAATGTGATCCATTTGAACCCATTCATTGAAACTGACTGACTGCTTCTCCTGAATCAAATTTTTTTTTTTTTTTTTTTTTGGGATGTATTTTATATGTTTTGCTGGCTGTACGTGTATGTGCTTTGATGATTGATAAAATGACAAAAAATAAACTCTATGATCGGACTTTATGTTTCTTAGCTGGTAGTCATTATTGCATCTTTGTCTAGTGATGCAATAACGTGTAACTGTGCTCTTTCAAGGACGTGAATGTTAATCTGCTTTTATTAAGCACTATGATCATCTTTTGTCTTTTTCTAATTGGACTAACGCGAGACAGAACAGGTTGCTATGTGCACGGCTGCATGCTCCACTTATCAGTTATTCCACAGAGGAATTTCATTAGACGCTCTTATCTGCTGTCTCTCATTTGAGTTTACTGGAGGAAAACATATTCACCTGAGTCAAATATCAACACTTGTGAAGTAACCTGTCCTTGTGATTTACAACTCATCTTAATTGCCAGTGAAACTCACTGAAAGGCTGTTCTCGCACATGGAATGGCTCTGCTATCTTGTGAATCCTAATGGTCACAAATGTAAATTGGATCCTCACAGCTCGCTCTCCGTAAGCGCTCATCCTTCCTTAACTCTGCCTTAGAATGAGTTATAAATAAAGCAGTTTGAAGAGGATCCCAGTGGGAAATGATTGATAGGTTGGCTAACGGACGATGCTGCTGTATTTTTTTGTCTCCTCTCCTCTGTGTAAAAGTGTCTTCCCTAATTTAGACCTCACTGCCCATTTCGAATGAGTCAGCCTGGTAAAGCAGAGAAGCAAGCTATCTATAAACTGGCCCTGCATTCTGGAGACAGTCACATTGTCTAGTTTGGAAGAGGAAGATGTGAATTCTTTATTTTTATTTTTTCAGTTTTTAATTTAAATTAATTTAATTTAATTTGAGGTTCAAGCACATATAATATTATTCTAATAATATTGAAATTGTTAGAATGGTCACGGATCAGCAATCTCCACGTAAAACTTAACCGTAAGTCCTAGAGACTTGAAACTTGGAGGGATGGTAGTACTCAGACCTCCTACAATGTGACCAAGTCTCGCCCCAATCGGCCTGACGGGGGCGCTACAGCGATCAAAAATACAAAATTGCTTATAACTCATAAACCATTTCTTGCAGGCTCCAAGTGTCTTATATTGTTGAAATCCTTACTTGGGTATGTCTCTCTTTTTTTATCTACTATTGCGAACTCCTCCTAGGTTTTTCACCTGATCAGGACCAAACCAGTGCAGAACGATTCTCTGGAGAGTAAATATCAATAATTATCAACTTATGACTCACCGTCGCAAAGGGATGTCAAAATGTTCGAAAGGTGTGGGGACACTTTTAGTAAAATGCCTATAACTTCTAAATGGAATGAGATATCTTCGCCAAACTCAGAACACTTATGTAAGAGCTCAATCTGAGGTCACAGAAAAAAAAATAACGGTGCTTGGCTGCTTGGTGGTGCTATTAGAAGGAAAAAAAAAAAAAAAAAAACGAACAATGGCTAGAACTACACAACCATTTGTCCTTTCAACATGACAATTGGTGTGTTTGGTCTTGGTCCAAAGTGTCACAAGAATGTATAAGGACATTTTTGTATCTCAAAAAACATGGCTGCCATTGGCCGACGAATTTTAAGCACCTGTTAGACACAGTTAATGGAGGTAGATCAGAACGAAACTCGTGGCCCTAAATCACGACTCAGTCTGGAAAAACACTGCAGTACAAATGTTGAAATTTACCCTTTGGGAGGTTATAACAGGTTTGTTTAGAAAAGGGGTCTGTCCATATTTACCCAATATCCTAAAAAGGCAAATAAATTAATAAAAAACTTTACGAAACCTGGTGAGACAGATGATTCAAGGCTTCAATTTTTTATATATATTTTTATTATTTCTGCCAGATGGCACCATTTTCTGAGATTTGGCTGGAGAAAATACTTGTATGGATATCAGAGTTTTAAATGTGTGTACTGAAATTTTTTTTTGTAAATTGTGTTTTTTTTTTTTCTTTTTTAGGTCTGACATTTAACAAAAATAATGATGCATCAGAATGAATGCTGTTTCTAATAATTGACAATAGAAAGAAAGAAAGAACAAACAAACAAACAAACAAGCAAACCTAACAGTGGCATAATGTAAACAAACTGGAATTCAAAGGGTTAAAATCCTGAAAATTAGAACTGATGTTGATAAAAAATAAAAGGTCATAATGTTTGACAAAGACTTTTTTTGTCCTCTGTGTAACTTTATTTAAATTGATGCACAAGGGTTAAACAATGCATTAAGAGCACTAATAGGTTTTAATAGACTAATAGGTTTTGACTGTTCCTGTGGGATTTTAACTCATCATGATGCAATATTAATTTCTACTACATAGAAAGCGTAGTTTGTCAAGTTGCTGAAAATTTAAATGCATATTGCATTGTGAAAACAAATATTTTAAATAAACCCTCAACCATTTGAACCATTCACTCCAAAAATTCTTGAACTAGAAAATAAGTTCTTTAATTTTCCATCCAGTGATAGAGGCTCACCTGCCATCCGTGTCCTAATGACTGTTCGTTTCCTGCCGCTGATCAATGGCCCCCTCACGATGACCTGTCACTAACCTTTCTGGCCATACATCACGACTGGAGGCAGAGCATTGTGTCTGTGATGGATGAGGCTCGGGTGAGGTGGGCCACTTGGGGGGGTTGAGCTTAACTGATCGTCCTCATGCGCTTTCAACCTCACGGACGCCTGGAATTAAGAGCTGCGCTGCATCTCTCTAAAGCCCTCCATCACCCACGTCCTGTTTGATCACAGCAGGAGAGGAGAAGAACTGCAGTGGATTTCACTCAGCCCTGATGAAGCTGCTTATATCAGCATGCAGAGAGAATGGTGGACATTTATAATGAAGAGGCATGGCACTGCTATTGCAAGACTGGCACAGAAACACTGTGTGTGACTGAAATGTAGTTGTTTGTAAAGAATCATGTGTCATTTTATCAAGGTGCAGAGGCACCTACAACCCTCAGACCAAACAATTACTCACCTGCATGCCTTAAAACTTTTTAGAAGTAAATATAATCCAAGCCCATGCAATGCAAGTGGATAGTAATCTAAAAGTACACTTAGAAAAAAGGTACAAAAGCTGCGATGTTACTTTTTAAAGGTACACTTTTGTATCGTTTAGATACTAATATGTACCTTTAAGATACCACTATGGACCCTTTAGGTAGAAAGTTGTACTTTTTGAAAAGGTACTGTACCAGTGACAGCTGTTGTAGACTTTTTTTTGACTGAGAGTGTGTGGAAGTCAATGGAGTCACTTTGAACAACGGTTACCCACATTCTTCACAATATCTTCTTTTGTGTTTAACAGAAGAAAGAAACGTATATGGGTTTGGAACAACTTGAGCGTGAATAAATGACAGAATGTTCATTTTTTTGGTGAACTGACCTTTTAAGTATCCAAATACTGACAGATCTGCTGCTCAAAAAATTACCCAGTAAAGGTCTTTGCACACTAAGTCCAAAATTCTTAAAAAATAAATGCAATCTCATGCTGTGTCAATCATGTTTACACACTGCCTCTAAAACTTTTGTCTGTCATAAAAAAATTTGGATCAGGTTCGATTTTCTGCATTTTCGCATCCGTAGCAAGCATTTTGAAAGAAAAACAGGAAAACACATGAACATTTTGGACTATGCAATGACCTTAAAAGAGTAATCTGAATGAATCGGGACACATGTCATAACTGCTAAAAATAAAAAATAAAAACGTATATGAAAAATATACATAAATATGGTATGCACAGTACATAATAACATGCTCTTAGGTCAGTTTTTATTTTTTTTACTTCATCAGAAAAGATGGACATGATTTGCAAAGTTTAAATGGCCCTGAAAAAATAGCCCTTACTGTTCGCGGCCAAAAATGACCGCAAAGAAAATAAATGGAAATTAAACATTGTCCAAAAAATCTTACATTTTTGAGATATAAACCTCAAATTTGGTACACAAGTTTATGGTTTTGATTTTAAAATAGTATTTTTTTAGTTTTAGTTTTTTTGCACTTTAAAAATTCTATATATTTTTTTTATAGAAGAGGAATGCCCTTTTTGTTGTAGTTGTTTAAACTTTTTTACATCAACAATAATCTGCCAAATGTCTACTTTAAAAAAAAAAAAAAAACTTAAGTCACTGCCAAAAAACTTTACATGTACAATTATTTTCATGTCTATGCTTAAAAAGTGGTTAAAGGGAGTCAGCAGATGCCCATTTTCCACAAGTTGATATGATTCTTTAGGGTCTTAATGAAAAGTCTGTAACATACTTTAGTTAAAACTTCTCAATGGTAGTCTAAAACAACACTTTTTTTACCTTGTCAAAAACAGCTCTGTTCACAGCAAGCCATTTCGGTCCATGTCTCTTTAAATGCTAATGAGCTCTGCTCACCCTGTCCCTCTCTTCCGTGGGGGGACGAGTGATTCTCTGAGAGACTGTAAACTTTAGCCGCAGAACTTGCTAACAAGCACATTATTAGGAAAGGCGATTTGCAAAGTTTCATAAATATGGTATGCACAGTACATACTAACATGCTCTTAGGTCAGTTTTGACTGAAAAATGTTACGTTTTGATTTTTAATTTTTCTTACTTTATCAGGAAAAAAATGGACATGATTTGAAAAGTTTAAATGGTCCTGAAAAAAAAAAAAAAAGCACTTGTACTGTTCGCGGCCAAAAATGACCACATTGAAAATAAAAGGAAATTAAACTTTGCCCAAAAATCTTACATTTTTTAGATATAAACCTCAAATTTGGCACATGAGTTTATGGTTTTGATTTAAAAAAAGTATTTTTCACATGTTTCATAACAACAAGCTTAAAAAAAAATTCTATAACATTTTTAATTTCCCCTTTTTGTTGTCGTTGTTTTAACTTTTTTACGTCAACAATAATCTGCCAAGTGTCTTTAAAAAGAAACCAAACTTAAGTCACTGCTAAAAAAACTTTAAATTTACGATTTTTTTTTTCATGTCAATGCTAAAAAGTGGTTAAAGGGGGTCATAATAGTTGAAAAAAAGTTGATATAATTTTAAGGTCTAATGAAAAGTCTATAACATACTTTGGTTAAAATGTAAGTTAAAATACTCAATGGTAGTATAAAACAACACCCTTTTTACCTTGTCAAGAACAGCTCTGTTCACTTGTCCCTTTAAATGCTAATAAGCTCTGCAGGTATAAGGTACCTCACACAACCAAGAATCTGAGAATGGCTTGATTTAAAAAAGGGGTTATTATTTATAGGGATTTTTAAATCTACCACTGGGTGGATTTCTATCATTATAGGGTGGTTGTGTACACACACTGCCGGCACACATTTATGTTCAAACAACATGCAAAAGCAATTTTTGCACCCGATGACCCCCTTTAAGAGGTATTAAATGGTATAACTATGCCTAAACATAATACCATAAAATCCCCTAAAGTACAAAATATTAAATCAAAAACAAACTAAAAATAGCAGCATAAACCAGTCTAGACCTACATGAAATTCATGCTGTTTATGCTGTATTTTTCAGCGGGGTGCTAAAATGAAGCATGCATTTTCTGCTTTATTAAAGAGCCTACGAGGAGCTGTGATGTGTTTAAAAAGACATTTAGAGATAAGAGGAGGACTGGATCTGTTTGTTCTTCAAACACTGACTGCGTTGCATCCAGCCCTCAGAGCAAAACAGGGCCGTGAAAGCATGAGAATGAAAGCGATAACACAATGCTTTCCTGGAGTGCTCAAGCCTTTTATTTGTATAAATCTGTCATTGCTCTCTGATCCATGAGGGTGTGTGGCTATTCTTCAAGCACATCTGTTTCTCTCCTCACACTACTGCTTATGCACCGACAGTTGTACACTGATGAAAAAGCACTTAAGATTTTAACTCATCATGTGTGATAACAATTTGATTACACTTTGTTGACTGATCAAAACTGATACCATTTCATTTGTCTTTTAGGCATGCACATACAGAAATATGGTGCATGACATAGAGTACACTGATATGTTGCTTATAAGGCAATAAATTATTAACACATACATTCTCTGGATACACAGTTGAAGTAAAAAGTTTACACCCCCCTTTCAGAATCTGCAAAATGTTAGTTATTTTACCAAAATAAGAGGAATCATACAAAATGCATGTTATTGTTTATTTAGTACTGACCTGAATAAGATATTTCACATAAAAAAGAGGTTTACATAGTCCACAAGAGAAAATAATAGTTGAATTTATAAAAATTACCCTGTTCAAAAGTTTACATACACTTGATTCTTAATACTGTGTTGTTACCTGAGTGATCCACAGCTGTGTTTTTGTTTAGTGATAGTTGTTCATGAGTCCAGTGTTTGTCCTGAACAGTTAAACTGCCTGCTGTTCTTCAGAAAAATCTTTAAGGTCCCACAAATATCTTTGTTTTTCAGCACTTTTGTGTATTTTAACCTTTCCAACAGTGTTTCCAACTGTATGATTTTGAGATTCATCTTTTCAAACTGAGGACAACTGAGGGATATGCAACTCATATGTTCATATGCAACTATTGCAGAAGGTTCAAACACTCACTGATGCTCCAGAAGGAAACACAATGCATTTAAAACTTAACTTTTAACTTTTTTAATTTGAAGATCAGGGTAAATGTAACTTATTTTGTCCTTTGGGAATCATGTAACAATCTTCTGTAGCCTCTGAAGGGCAGAACTCAAAAAAAAAAAGAAAAAAAAGAAAAGAAGAAGATATTTAAGTAAAATAAGAAAAATGTACACATCTCGATTCTGTTCAAAAGTTTTCACCCCTCTGCTCTTAATACATTGTTTTTCCTTCTGAAGTGTCAGTGAACATTTGAACCTTCTGTAATAGTTGCATATGAGTCCCTCAGTTGTCCTCTGTGTGAAAAGATGGATCTCAAAATCACACCTTGTTGGAAAGGGTTCAAATGCACAAAAAATGCTGAAAAATCAAAGAATTTGTGACACCTGAAGGATTTTTCTGAAGAACAGCAGTCAGTTTAACTGTTCAGGACAAACAAGGGACTCATGAACAACTATCACTAAACAAAAAAGAAAACAGCCATGGATCATTCAGGTAACAACACAGCATGAAGTATCAATTTTTTTATAAATTCAACTATTATTTTCTCTTGTGGACTATATGTAAACATCTTTTATGTGAAATATCGTTTTCAGGTCAGTACTAAATAAATAATAACATGCATTTTGTATGATCCTTCTTATTTTGGTAAAATAATTAACATTTTGTAAATTTTGAAAGGGGGATGTAAACTTTTGACATCAACTGTATGACAATATGTTTAGGTTTATATATACTATATATACTATACTATACATATACAGTAGAAACTATCCAAATAAAATTTGTTGTACAAACGTTAACCCTTCTGAAATATTTTTTTTTTTTTTTTTTTTTTTATATAGGCCTACTACTGTCTGGAATTCACTGTCAAATTTGTCTAAATATGGATATAGAATCTTAGCAAAAATATGTCAACATTTAAAAAGCTTTAAAGTTTTTTTTTTGTAACATTTGTATCATTAGATATTTGAGTTCAGATGAAACCCAAAACTTTTTGAGTGATAATTTTATAATTTAAAAAGAAAACAAAAAGAAAAGAAAAGTTAGAGCTACACTATGTAGTCCTCTAGCGGTTAAAGTGCAAAACTACAAGGTACTTGCGGAGAAACATTGTTTTGGTCCTGACATGAGTTGTGCTTCAGCACCGGCTTTCTGCGCGGATGAATCTGATAGTTACACAGAGCTTTATTAGTGCGATTGTCAACAACACCTGTAAGTTGGTTTGCTAACCGCCATTAAACAAAGGAAGGAGAAGAAGATGAAGAAAACATCAGAACAATAACGAAAAATATGTCTTATGAGCAGGTAAGTTTATATGTGGTAGAAACGTTTTGCAAAGCGAACTATCCACCTTTTTCTTTAATGCTAGTAAGCCTATAGGCAAGACTTCCGGTTCATTATCAGCTATAGGAAAGGAAAGGAAAGGAAAGGAAAGGGGGTGAGTGAGGCCAAGTATGGTGACCCATACAAGGAATTTGTGCTCTGCATTTAACCCATCCAAGTGCACACACACAGTAGTGAACACACACACACCGTGAACACACACCCGGAGCAGTGGGCAGCCATTGCTGCGGCGCCCGGGGAGCAGTTGGGGGATCGGTGCCTTGCTCAAGGGACTCACCTCAGTCGTGGTATTGAGGGTGGAGAGAGTGCTGTACATTCACTCCCCCCACCTACAATCCCTGCCGGACCTGAGACTCGAACCTGCAACCTTTGGGTTACAAGTCCGAATCTCTAACCATTAGGCCACGGCTGCCCCATAGGGGAAATCAATAAAAAGAATAAAACGTGCAGTAAGCGGTAAAACAGTTTGCACTACAAACCAGTGTGCTTATAATTAAGATAATACATTAAAATAATATGGTAAGATACACCAATTTGCAATATCAAGCAACAAAACGAACTGTTTTGTAAAGCTAAAATATATCTATTGCACTAAATCAGCTGAAATACATTGTTTCAATTTTATTTTAATTTCGAGTAACAATTTTAATGGTTTTAAGTAATTTAAGAAAATCTCTGTAAACTTTTACAGAAAAGAAATGGTTAATTTTCTGCAATGTTTTTTAGGGTTTTCCCAAATTCCATTTTATTAGATTTTTTTTTTTTTCGGATTCTGTTTTAATGGTAAATAGTAATAATAAAAAAAATGAATCATGTCTAATTAATTTAAATCATTAAATGGACACAATTTAACAGCAATTTATTAAAAGCCCTATGAAATAATTTTGCACACCTAAAAATAGCTAGACACGGGTGAGACTGGAAACCTGACCCATATAATTTACAAATGGCGGCATCCACTCTTACAGGAAGAAAAAGAGGGATAATTTTTCAATGCTATTTACATAAGCAGACCAGGAAAATAGACCAAAGTCTGGTTAGAAATCATTACCAACATTAATTTGTGTGAACCTAGCAAATGCACAACAGATGTGATCCAATGTAAACTGTGTTGATTTGTGTTTTATTATATGTTTCGTATGTTAGAACCAGAATGGAATGCTGGTTTTCCTGGGACTAGCATAAAAATATGTGATTTTATAAGTGTGGCCATTCTTTTTTTTGTTTTTAATAAATACATCTATTAATCACAGATTTAGTGGCAAAAGCAATATGCCGCTGATCATACAAAATTATTTGCCATCAAAAGAGATCTATATTTTGTATTATTGTACTTCACAGCGTTGACATCTTTTCTGGGGTATGTTGTGCTTTCACCGTTGACTTCTCTCTTCTTTTCATTATGGAAAGGTGACTTCGAGATGGTTGCTTTCATATCATGCTGGCAATCATCTAGCGTTGAGGTTATGTGTGTCTTGAGGGGAAAACGGTATATTAGGGCAGTAATTGCCCTTGTGGTCTGCGTGTTTGTTTTTCGCGATAACCCCACTTTCTCCTGTGACTTTGACAAGTCCTCTCACCTTGTGCTCTGCCGCCAAGACATTTGCATCAGAAATATGCTCGGGACAAAAGTTGGAAACAAACATATCATGCTGTTCCTGATGACTTGAGAAAGGGACTCCTGGGATCGTGTGCCACGTTGACGTAGCTGCGTGTTGACATTGCCGGAGCTCTCTGACTTTCTTAAACGGTGCTCTCAATTAAATTTTCGCCCTTCTTTTCAATATAGGTGGAGGTGATGATGTCCTTGAGCATTAAACAACATGCTCCTAGATTAGATAGCTGCATGTGCTCCATTTCTGAGGAACTGTTCTGGGACCTGGACTGTGTTTTCTCTCAGTCTAAATAAGGACATTTATGGGTTCTTCTAAACACCCATCCTGCAACATTTCCAAAAGTGCTCACTAGTTTGCTTATGCATGACATTCTCTTGAATAGGAACTGGATTATAACTGCTGTCATTTTCTGTTGTTTGTTAAATCTGGTTAGAGATTTAAAATGCCTTTATATAATATCTCTGTATTAATTTTCCACAGGTGTTTTACCTGTATTTTAAATTGTGCATTGCATTGTGTTGTGCTTGTGGTTTTCAAGACATTTTAAAGGTTTAAAGTTTGTGTTATTTAGTATCATTGAGGTACTATTAAAATTGTTATCGATATTTTGGTAACGCTTTAAGGACCAATTCTCACTAATTAACTAGTTGCTTATTAGCATGCATATTATTGTATTATATTATTAATGTTTTATTCTGCCTGATCATATTTTAGATTCCTTAATCCGACCCCATACCTAAATTTAACAAATACCTTACTATTATTACTATTACTACTATTATAGCATTTTTTCTTCATTTTTAGCATTTTTTTATTGTATGTATATAGATTTAATTCATTTTTAGTTATTTTAGTACATCAAGTGTACTTAATTTTGTGCCAGAACAGTTTTTAGGGCCCTATAAAATCTGTTTTATTTTTTCCTAAATACTGTTTTTTTTTTCAGTTTACATTTTTTTGGATTCTGTTTTTTTCCATTTTACTTTTTTCTAGATTCTGATTTAATAGTAAAATAAAAAAGAAATATTAATCGAAAAGAAATCAAGAAATTGACAATTTAACAGCAATTAATTTAAAGTTTAATAAAAATACATTTTTAAGGCCCTTTTTTTCAAATTCAGTTTCAAGTTCAAATTCTGTTTTCCAGTAATTTTCTGGAGTCCATTTTAATGGTTTCATTAAATTTAAATTATCAAAACACCCTGGACCACCTGGACCAAATCACCTTTAAAGTTGTCCAGAAGAAGTTCTTAGCAATGCATATTATTAAGCAAAAGTGAAGTCAAAATATCTTCATGGAACATGATCTTTAAAAGAGGAAATTTATCATTTTGACTCTTACTATGTATTTTTGGATATTGCCAGGGTCACATATTATGTAAATATTTATATAAATTCTAGTAAATAATTTCTCTGGTAAATATTGTTTTAAATAATAATTTTGTTAGTAGTGGTAGTACTATCATTACATTAATTAGATTTCATAGAGATAGATTTCTGTCACAGTTTCTTTAAATTAAGCCAAACTTTTATTTTGACAGGTTGCTTTGAAGATCTTTATGACAACAGTTTTTCTCAAAAGAAATGGTAAAATGCTCATGAAGTGACTCTCAGAGCATTCAAGATTATTACTAGATTATTACTATATTTATGTTGATGTGTTCATGTGCTCATATATTGAGGCAGCAGATCTGAAAAAAACACAGTATGTATGTAGTAAACGAAACCGTGCATCTGCGTCATTCATTCACACAGAAAATGTAGGATTCATATTTAAATAGTCTTTGTAGCTTAATATTAAAGACACTAGTCCATAGCGCTTTTTGATTTAAGTGTACTGACCTACTTTTGATTTATTCATCCCAAATTTAGACAAGCCAGCCAAGTCATTTCCGGTCAGCTGTACGTACTGTGCCAGAATAGGAGTGTACTTTGCTCGTTTTCTCTACATAATCCATTCACAATCGAAGAAAAGTTTTGTTTGTCTAAGAAGAACAAACGCCCATGTATACCATTTCAAGAATGACAAACGTGAGTTTAAAAAAATATGCGAGTAAATCGGCTAAATATGCGCGAGTCATCGCTATGATTGACAGTATTAACCGGACGGAGCATGCGACAAGCCGATGTCAAAAAAGAGCTGTGCATTAAATGATTCAGACTAAATTCAGAGTAATAAAACTACAGCAGTAACAAGCTTGTGTCGCTTAAATATAGGCTATTTAATATCTTTTACAGTTCAAGATTTACCCTTATAGGCTGTTTGTGTCTGAGCTTTTTTATTTATTTATTTTGATGACTTTCTGCACTTGCAGTACTATATACTTCAGTGTGGTAAAAGAAGTACAATTTATTATACTAGTAATTTTTAAATAAATGGCGTCTTGAAAAAACTAGGGAGTTGAAATGGCAGCTGCAGCCAATGATTGATCCTTTGCTGCCATCTTCTGGTTATATGGGTAATTTCATGTCATTTTCATCTTAAAAAGATGTTTTTTTCCATGTCGTCTATGAATAAAAAGTGAATCTTTTAAGTGAATTTTATTGCACAGCTGTAGAGTTGTAAAATAATAAAGGCTTTAAAATATTACTTGATTTAAAAATGTGTTCATAACTATGAAGGCAGGTTACTGATTATCAAGAATACAGTTCAGATGTCCTTAAAGCGAAATATCAACATTAGCCTAAACACATAGATAGTCTTAAACTGTCAGCATTTAAATGTTCAACTAAGCAGGTGCTCTTCTGGGATTACCAGGCTCTGGGTTTAAATTATGTTGTTATTATATGTTGTTAAATAATATGAAATTAAATGTTCATGCCGTTATCATTATTTACGATGCTGCAATTATTACTTTTCCCAGTTTCTGATCAGAACGAGGCAGTAGACGTGTCTTAAGAGTGTTCACCTATATATAGCACATATAAAATGAGCTTCAGCTGAAGTTTACGCTGTGTGCATATGGTCAATTCTGTGACATGCCACGAACAGTAAATTAATTTGTTATGAATGGATTCCATGATTCTGTCTGCGGAAATCATAGGGCCCTAAGTTTTCCACCTTACGATTTATCAGCATTTCCCGGTGACTTTTGTCAGCATCTCTCAGCCTTGTTAAGTAAATGTGTTCTTTTCAGTATCTTGATTGGATCACGTCAATAAAAGTGTGCAGATGTAAACACGCAGTGTGTGCTGACTGAAGACATTGGCTGAATCCCTCTAAACGACACTGTCAGTCACACAGGAACTCATCCATATAAATATAATATTTTCACAGGTAATTCTCAGTGCTGTCACCTTTGAATGACATCATCCTCAGGTGAGGCTGTCCTCTGAGAGCGTTGGGCGATGAATGAGAGATTTCAGGAGACAGATGAGAGACTGCGCTTCCTGGGTCGTTGCCTCACTTCACCTCAGCTGTAACTCACCGTATCTCTGCACACTTGTGGTATGATGCTCTTATTATTATGTTTGAAAGTCATTTTAGCACAGGACTTGATTTGACTTAGAGGATCAGGGTAGATGCCGGAACCATTGTGCTTCATAAATATGACTCTTTTAATGAAAAGTCTCTGAAATCAAAGACAAGACCTCCTTGAATTGATTATTCATGAACACATATCCATTTTTCACATGAAGCTATTCGACAGTTAGTTTGACATTTTGTAACCATGCAGATATCTACTAACTCATCTAATGTGGGCTCACACCTCAGATCAGGTCAGAAGAGAGAAATACACAAGAGATAAAATTGCGCAAAGTAGTCTATTTATGGGCGATGAGACGTGAATGGCTTTCAGTGTCAGATGAACAGTGTTTCAATTTAATGGCTGTTCCCTCTGGAGAAATAAAACCGTTCTCTCATTATAAAACATGCCAGCTCCCCCGGAGGCAAACGCTGGACTTAACTTGTCCCTTTTACTGAAGAATTGTCGCTGAATTACTCAGCAAACCCCCACATGAAAATCATCATAATAATAACGCTTTCTCAACGTCTCAGATGTTTTTACGCCATTTGCTGATGCCTCGTCAAATGACGTCTGGAAAGGTCTGTCCCTGCACGATGCCCGCAAAATATTGATCCGAGCAGTCAACATAATTAAACTTACACCCATCCACAAAAGACCCAATTACTTTCACTTGGTGTATTGACATGTGAGATCGATCGAGAAGTAAAATAGAGGCCTGGATTGTGGTGCATGCACACACTACACTGCAATCGACACATTAGTGAGGATTTGGTGAAATGCTGGGCCAGAAATGCACCAGTATTGCTGCCGGTTTATGAGTCATGCATTTAAAAATATAAAAAAGCAGTTAGTACTATTATTGTTTATCTTAGAAAGTGGTGTTTGTTAGTCAAGCACCAATATTACTAGTGTTCATTTCATAGCTGGATTGGCCATTTTTTAAATGTAAAATTTCTAGGCTAGTCATATGACATTTTACAGCTCAAATGATTGGCTCAAACATCTAAAACCACATTCATTGCAGTTAGACTGAAGAGAAAAACCTCTTTCCCCACCAGCATTTAAAAAAATTGCATTTCGATTCACTTTCACAAAACTTTCATTGCCCCTAGAATATTTTGTTGTATTAATATTTGAACATGCAATATGTCAAAAGAAAGAACAGAGCCTTGGCTTTTAACCCATGTTATTCTAGCTTCATGCATTCTTTTTTTCAAGACTTGAATGTGGGAGTTTTTATGAAAAAAGCAACTGAGAAAAATGTAACAAAATCTGAGAAAATCATGTTTTTGTGAAGGACTATGTCTGTATCGAATTCAGAATGATGATACTGTAGATGGAATTGATCGCTTCCATTAGCATATCCAAAGCTTCACAATCCTAAATCACTTTCTGGATCTACATTCATTCAGTAACGTCAGGCAGTTTTGATTTTTATGCTGTTTAATGCTTGATCATGTTATTTTACATATGCGTCTGCTTACATATGCTATCTTCTTAGCCTGTGTTTTAATCCAGAGATTCAGTACTCTTTCAGTATAATAGTATAATAGCGCTCACCCTACCGTAAAACAGTGAAAACACGGAAAGCTGGAAAATTAGGGCCAATCGATTCCAGGACCAGGAATTGGAATTTGATTCCAGGAATTCCAATTCCTGGTTCTGGAATTGATTGGATTTGATTACAAGAATCGATTCCTCGCTGTTGTTTTCGATTCTTATTCAATTCTTGTTTTTTAGATTGGAGGAAGCTAATTTCGCAATGATTGCAGGATGTAAAGGTCGTTGAAAGTTGCCTTCTCATAATATAAAGCTTAATTTGTAAAAATTAGGATTTTTCTGTAGCTCTGACCGATTTTAAATTTTAGGCTGCATCCTCAAACTCAGACGAGTTTAGTAATGACTCATTTTCGTTCAGTTTATTCAGCGATGTTAGATAACTATAGCAGCCGAGATATGCAGCCTTCATCGGATGCAGCCTTCCATTTGAGAGGCGCCCATATATAAGTTTTGTTGAATTGAAAACAGCTCTGAATGAGGAGTCGATTCCGATTGGAGTCGATGGAATTGATTCCCAGCCCTACGAAAAATTCCATTAATGGTGCAGAAAGAGTTTAAGGGAACCCCAAAATTAAGACGTGCATGGCTTAATATAATGTAAATGATGTCTCTTACAGAAATATGTAGTAGAAAACCCATGAAAGACTTACATTATTTAAAACAATTCATTTTGTTTTATACATATGTTGGACTATGGGGGTAGCCATTATTTTGATGAAGTGAAATGTTCATGATCATGTTACTGCACACTTTGCCCTTCCATCTCCTAAATCTACCTTATGATCCTCACGAAACACTGCAGCTGAGGAATTAGATCAAGATATTCCCACTGGCCAGTGTTTAAAGGGAAACCCAGGTATTAAGTTTAAGATGTCTCTTACTAAAATATGTAATAGAAAACACATGAAAGATTTATGTAATTTAAAAAAAATCGTATCGGTATTTTATTTTCCGAGTTGTGTTGTGGTAAAAATAGCAACAGGTAGCACCAGTAGCTCACTGAGTGCAACTATTTCACGTCATAATGGTGCCCCACATAATCCAAAATATGTATAAAATGATGTGGATTTTTTTTTAAATAACCTAAATCTTTCATGTGTTTTCTATTACATATTTTAGTAAGAGACATCTTAGTCTTAATACCCGGGGTTTCCTTTAAACACTGGCCAGTAGGAGTATCTTAATATAATTCCTCAGCTGCAGTGTTTTGCGAGGATCATAAGCTAGATTTAGGAGCTGGAAGGGCAAAGTGTGCAGTAACATAGTCATGAAACACAGGGGCTTTAATTAGAGCAGAATGGCACGTTGTTAGCTTAATGGCAATTTAATCAGTGCTAATGTAGTTCCGACTTGAGCTTGTGTAATGTGCCTTAAACAGTCACTTCAGAAGATGCTCATCAGGTGACCTGTTAAAAAGCAGTGAATATTACAGAACACAGCTGTACATGAGAGCTGTTCCTATTTAAAAGTTCAAAGGTCCTACTTATTTCAATCCAATGAATGTTTATCTTGAGTGTAAATGCCCAGGGAGAAAACAACAGACAAATGTCTCAAGTTTTGATTGATTTGATGTCAAATTTTATTCAATTTAAGCATATTATAATCTTACAAAACATTTTTGTGCACCCTGTGTTTTAATTGAAAAGAATGATGTGAAATAATGTGCTCCTAGTCAAAGAGCGGTTGAGTTGGATGCCAAGGTTTTTTTAGGTCGGGTAGAATCTCTTACTCAGTTTGTTTGCTGGCTTCAATGACTGCCGTATGCTGTCGTTTCTGACAGTTGGCAACCTGGGGTATTGATATACAATTGGGTAAACTGGCAGTGAGTCACAGACCAAAATAAAAACAGATATTCAGACAAAGAGCACACATTTTATAGAAAAACTGGCTTTAGCATTGTTTATTGAAAGAAACAACTTGTGAACTTATGTCGTAAATATCTGCATATACATTATGGTATTTTTATGCTTTAGTACAGTGAAAAAATAAGCTTCTTTAAGAGGAGACACTGCAGACACAAATGCTGTTTTTTCATACACCTATCAAGTTTAATATTTTGGGCTTTTTGGTTTTTCATAAAGTGTTTTTTTTTTCAGACTAGTGGAAAGAAAACATCCCAAAACACTGTTAAGTTTTTCTTTTATAGCACTTTATTTGTGTCAATAGATTTCAATTCAAACAATTCAGGCTGTTTTCTCAAAATGTGTTTTTTCTTCTACACTGACTGAGCCATAAATCTCCACTTCAGTAGCACTTACACACACCAAACTTCAAGTTTTTATTCCTGTTTATATCCTGAAGGTTTTAACAGAGGGATTTGTTCATATATAATTTGCTTGATTTTATACAACATTTTATTCCCCCCCAAATTAAAAAAGAAATAGTGTTTCCTGTCAGTTCTAAGTTTTTTCTGAAATATGCAGTGACAAAATAAGATACCCAAAATTCCCTCTGAAAAAACATTTGACTCTAATATGTCAAAAAAATTAAACAATTTTTTAAACTTCATCCAGCGTTTAGATTTTTGTATTAGAAATGTATGCAAATTAGCGCATATTTCATTAAATAATGCCTCGTTTCATTATTTAAACCTAACATTTTAGAAAACTTGTAATACAAAAAAATGTTTACAATTATCAATGTAATCATTCAACTGTGTAAGTAAGGTGATAACTATTAGTTAATTTTTTTTACTCTATTCACCTGCAATGTCTCGTCTTAAAGTCAATATTATATTTAAAGTTAAGTAACATCTCAGATGGTTTACCCTATTTAAAAAGTGTGCAGTCAAACCTACTTTTCTGCTGCTTTATCAAGAAAATATATGGTTTTACAGACAAGACCTGCTGTTGAAATTATGTTGAAATATCAACACAATGATGAAATTGTCAACTGTTACATATCAACTAAATTACTCTGTAGAACGATTTCTTTCATAACATATTTGCCATGACCTTACTGTGTGACTGTGTCCACTGAAATGAATTGTTTGCCACAAAGCAGTCTTTGTCATAATTTAACTATAATGCTGTTGCTCATATCCTTCCAGGATATGTTTTATATTCACAAAGGTTGAAGTCTTGCATAACATCATCTTCAAGGCAGATTTGGTGTGACAGGCGTGAGATAAAAATGCATTTGCTAAAGCACTTATGCCATTATAGCTTGTTTATACAAGTCTTTGAGCTTAGAAAATCCAAACATATGGACCTGGTTAAGTGATGCAAAACGTCAAAATGAGCGTGATTTCATGTGCAGGTCTGTAGTGCAGATGTGCATTTACCTTTTATCATTCCTGGGATTTGCTGGGAATGGACAATTGCTATGCAAAGAGCAATTAATAAATACTAAATGATTCCACATAAACATGATTTGTCACAAAGTGTATCATGTTTATGTTTCTTAAAGTGATTCAGCATCTAGATGAGGATTCTGGGGTAATCTAGAAAAGTAATATTTAATGCGCATTCAGCTTCGAATGTCGTTAGCCTTTGGCCGTAATATTTCCAATTTAAATAAACTACCAACTTTATTTGCATTTATATGCAGCCGCGTGTTATTCTGCAATAAACCCTGTAATGTTTGAAGACCACTTTAGTGGTTGTTTTTAAGTGATTTTTACGATGAAGCTTTGCATTAAATTGACAATTAAATTGTGCAGTGCAGTAAAACCGTGGTTGATTGCGTCTGAAATGACCCCTGGCCTTATACAAACACCCACACACAGTCTGGTTCGGTACAGTTTTCTTCAGCTTTATTCAAATTGTGTTTGTTTTTGCACATTTTCTCAACTTTGAGAAAATCATGTTAATTTTGACCCTTTCAGTACCTGCAATCTTATGGGAATCAAGTTATATTAGGTTATATGCTATTCTCGTCTTCAGCAAATATCATCATGTATCATTCTTTCATATTGGATAGGTGTTATTTAGCTGCTTCGAAATACTTTTAGCAAAATCTATTACAATTTTCAACTTGAAAACAAGACTATTTGTCACCTCATTTTTTCACAGATGCTGTCTGTGTTTGGAATATACCATCAATGTTGGGTCTAACGCGAGTTACGTAATCAGATTATTTTTTTTTTCTAAGTAATGCATTACTTTTTAATTTACAAGAAAATATCTAAGTAACTTTTTCGGATAAGTAACAAGAGTTACTTTGTTTTCCCATGTATTGGCTGACAGTTGTCTTGTCTGCATGTTGAGAGAAATCTGGAGTAAGTGCAGAAACATTTTGTGCCTTTTGTGGCATGTGGCAAATGATCCACTTAAACCATATGAATAAGCAAAAATGACTTTAGATAAACTTTAGATTTGTTTCTATTTTTTATCGGAGTGTCTATTTACACTAACTCCACCCACCAATATGTGATTGGGATAGTCAACACTACAAAAGACAGCTGTTTATCACTAGCTCCAGTGGCGTAGAGGATAAATCACGTGTTTCACTCTTTTCGATGCGACCGATGCGGGTTCGAATCCCCCTTCTGGCGAATTTATTATTATTATTTTTTTTACATTTTTAAATCTCATATCATATCGGAAAGGCATTTATTTTCAATAAAAATATAGGACTTAATTGAAAAGTTCAAAATAAAGTATTGGTTAGGGTTAGGGTAGGTGTAGGGTGGGCTAATTGTCTCAATAAGGCAGTACCATTTAATAAATTGAATTAAAACTAATTTACACTCAGTACGTAATTACTGCATACTGTTTTAATGTACTACAATACTGAGGTGCAGATAATTGCGTGTATTTGCAGTAAGTATTATAAATATCAGAAAATCCTGCAATTTCAACATAGTGTAAATAGAATCTAGCTATTTGCACTTAGTGTAAATAGAACTCATTGTTATTTGCACTTAAATAGTATCTATCATTAAGAAAATATTTTATTTTCACTTTGTGTAAATGGCATGTAATTGCTATTTTCACTTAGTGTAAATAGGATCTATTGCTATTTGCACTTAGTGTAAATAGCATCTCTCGCCAAGAAAATATATTATTTTTACTAAGTGTAAATAGCCGCTGCCATTTTTTTATTGCTGAATAGTGTTGAGCTTTCTTCTTTTCTTCTCGTGTCCTGTTAAATATTTGTCAATAATGTACAACCTGAAGAACCTTGATCATCCATTACATACACGTTTTTTTAAAGTGGAAAAACGAAAGAAAAAAAAGTTATTTTAAGAATTGTTCTGAGAAATGTTCTTGAATGGTATGTCAATAGAAATACGGCATACAGGGGTTGAACAAAATTATGTGAACACCCAGTATTATACAGGTTAATATGTGACCCTGGACCACAAAACCAGTCATAAGGTTAAATTTTACAAAACTGAGATGTATACATCATATAAAAGCTCAATAAATAAGCTTTCTATTGATATATGGTTTGTTAGGATAGGACAATATTTGGCCGAGATACATCTATTGGAAAATCTGGAATCTGAGGGTGCAAAAAAATCAAAATACTGAGAAAATCACCTTTAAAGTTCTCCAAATTAAGTCCTTAACAATGCATATTACTAATCAAAAATTACATTTTGATATATTTATAGTAGGTATTTTACAAAAAATCTTCATGGAACATGATCTTTACTTAATTCCCTAATGATTTTTGGCATAAAAGAAAAATCAATAATTTTGACCCATACAATGCATTTTTGGCTATTGCTACAAATATACCCCAGCGACTTAAGACTGGTTTTGTGCTCCAGGGTCACATATAATAAGTAGGCTACACTCTTAAAAATAAAGGTTTCAAAAGTATGTTTTTGCAGTGATGCCATAAGAACCATTCCATTGGTTCCACAAAGAACATTTCAGTAAACAGTTCTTAAAAGAACTATTTTGAAGAACATTTAAAAAAATCTAAAGAAACTTTTTTGACTATAAAGAACCTTTTCTGCATTTGAAAGGTTCCATGGATGTTCGAGGTTATTCATGGAACCATCGATGCCAATAAAGAACCTTTATTTTTAAGAGTGCACAGTGGAAAACCAAACATTGTTATTATGTTTTAATCATATTTGGGACCTTTGGCCATATTCTGTAGTTTGTATATCAGTGTAGTATGAGTTATGTTCAACAGTGTTTAGTATAAGTGGTCTGTGAAATGGATGACTGTCAACCAGACAATACACAAAGCATGGCAAGACTTCATCAGCAAAGAAGAAAAATGAATAATAGGGACCCTTGCCAAAAAGAAGTATACTTCAAGTTTATTTTATTGAGTACGCTTAAGTATACTTTATGTAGTAAGTAAACAAATATCAGTGTATACTAGTAGTATACTTTTAAGTGTATTATTTTAGTCCTTGGGACTAAATTGGCCCACTTTCTAGTATATAAAAAATTATTTTTATATATTTATTTATTAGTAAATTTTGGGTACACAACTAGTTTACATCTATGTTTTTAGTTTGTACTGCAAGTCTAGTAAAAGTGAACTTATAGGTATACTTAAGTATACTACTATGTCCCTATTTAGGTATTACTTTGTATATATTTTGTTATATGAATATCTGAACGTACAAAACATCAAAAGAAAGAACAGGGTATCTGCTTGAAAACAAAAACATTTTATTCTAGCTTCATGCATTGTTTTTTTTTATAAACACTTGAATGTGGGTAAGTTTCATAAAAAATAATAAATAAATAAATAACATTTTGAACAAAAAGCAAAAAAAAAAAGCCTTTTGTTAATCAAAACATTTTATTCCATAGCATTACTCAGTTTTCCATATCTATGGTTTTGATACTGTTTTATGTCTGACGATTGTGTTAGATTACATGTGGAAGCATCTGTTGTTTCAGTTTCTTCTTCACTTGTGTTTTGGAAATTCTGTTCAGAAGATGTGTAATAGCGCCTCTAGCGTATAACAATGAAAACACAGATTTTCAGAGCAAAAGTATAGCTCAAATATATTTAGAGTGTAAGTCAAGTATGCGTGTATGTCATTTTAAGTATACTTCTGAGAAGTATACAAAGCACATTTCTAAGAAAATTAGTCTGAAAGTACTTTCCTATTTTTTAGTTTAAAAAAGTATACTAATAGCACACTTGAATAAATTTTTTTTCATAAAAGGCACAGTCAATCACTAGTCAGGATTGTGGACAAACAACACAGAACTACTGCAGCAAAGTGACAAAAACCTCAACATTCGTCTTGAAGAGTCTGTTTCCACAAAAACCCTCCAGAGAGAACTTCACAAAGCCAACATCAATGAAAGAGCTGCAGCTGCTAAAACTTTAATCACAGGCACCAGTGCTAAAATGGGGAAAAGATGAAGTCGATGATAAAACCTGCACAGTTGTAGAACCAAGATACAAATCAGCTGACTATGTATTATCAAACTACTGTGGATAGTTTTGGAGTGAAGAATGAGAAGCAGATTCCTTCCTCTAACATCTCTGAAACAACTGGCGGATGTTTTTATTGACTGTAGACTATTTAAAAGTTGTATGAATCTTTTCTAAGAAGGTTAGAAGCTGTACTGAACACTGGTGGTAAAGAAATATTGCTTATCTCCCAGGTGTTTACATTTTGTCCAACACCTGTATATATTGTTGCATAATGCAATATATAACATATTTATAAACACATTGAGCATACCCCTTCAATCACATATTTCTCTTGTTTTGATCTCATAAGCAATATTAGAAATCCATAGGGGTTTACCTCACACATGTGATAAATGACTGCAGCGAGCAACAGCGACGTCTGCATTGCAGAATCATTGTCACCTTTAGACCTGGTAAAAGTCACGACAATAATGAGTCTCGGGACCGGATGCATCATTCCCTGCGTGAGGTCTGGCCGGGTCTGATGGCTAAAGCAGATGAAATATAAATGAACTATTTGTTGCACTGAAGTGCGGGCGTCCGATTACATCTTCCTTTATCGCGCAATAAGAGTATGCTGGAACCGAAGCAATCGACCGCAGCACAACAGGCAAGGACGAGCATCTTTAATGTTAGCTGGTCATAACAGAACCTGTTTATCCATTAACATAAGATTACACTTTACTGTTCATAAAGATTTTCCATTAATCGTACCCTTGACTGGGTCTGGCACAGTGTAACTCTCTTGGTAAATAGGACGGGGATTCGGGGAAGGTAAATTACTTGCCACTTTTATTGCCAGTCCCAAAATGGGTATTCCAGAATGCAGAAGGCAGCATATGCCCGCCTAATCTGTTCCCACAGCTGTGCCAGGTGTCAGGCTGCCAGAGCTTTCTGCAAGGGCACGGGGCACTGCGCTACAGCTCACAATCATTTTATGTCTCAAAATACAAGTGAAAGATGCACTGGAATAATGCTGATACTGTATGACATTTATCATTCATATTGTCCACTCGTAAAGAAAAAAGAAAATCAATATGGCAATATATAATATATAAGTCTTGGATGCAAAAAAAATAAAAAATAAATAAAAAATTTCTATCTGGCACATGTATGCTTTGGCTTATAAACTGACCCTGTTTACATTCTTAAAGTCTTTAAAATTTTAGGTTAAAAGTCTTTAACCTCTTAAGCTCTTTGACATATTTAAAATTTTTTTTTTTACTGATTTTGGCATACCTGAATTTAAAACAGTGCCCTACTCACATACATTGCAGTAAACACCCTACATTTACAGAAAATACCCTAAATTTTAACACATGAGTGGAATAATTTTTATTTTGTATTGTATTTTTTTTTTAAATTCTGTTTTTTTAAGAACTGTTTGGCCCATCGTCCTGCAGAATGTTTCTTTTGATTTCACTAGGGGCCAGGTAACAGGGGAAAAACATTTCTTTGTAACATTTTGTTTTTAAAAGTTATTGAGATTTATTTGAATGGAGGCAATATGTCCTCTAGGTGTCTTCATTTTGCAAGATAAGGTACACCTGAATTCAAAAGTGTCCCAGTCCCTCATACATTGGGCTAAATGGATAAAAATGGTCTAATTTTACACAAAACACCTTAAATTTTAACACATGGGTGGAATAATTAACTACATAATCACATTTTGGGGAATGAGAGCTTTCATTTGACATATGACTCATCTATGTTTGGTAAGTTTGAACGATATGAATATGAATATTATTACATCGATCTTCACGAGGGGTGGCTTGTTTGTGGGGGCCTCACTTGTGGGTCTAACTTTATGTAACATAAATGCTACAACGATGCATGTATTATGAAAGTTTAGATTGTAAGATTTCAAAAGATAGTACATATGTCTATATTTGTGCTCCAACACGTATAATATTTTAATAAAAATGACGCAATTCCTACCAGTATTACGAGCTTAAGGGGTTAAATAAATTTAATTAAACAAAAATAAAAAAATAAGGATAGAAAAATCGTAAGACTTCAGTTAAAGGACACCTTTTCAGTATTAACTAGTTGCATATTAACATGCATATTACTATACTGACTGTTTATTAGTTCTTATAAAGCACATATTAATGCGTTATTCTGCATGATCATAAAAAAAAAAACTTTTTTTTGCTAATGCTTTTTATTGGAGCATGCTGCTTGAACTGACCGATATGTTTTGTGGTCTGCACCAATTTGTGCATTTGATCCACTCTGTGTTATTGTGTTTCTGGGCCGGAGCAGACTGTTTGCTCGCTTTGGCAGTTCATGTGACACAATGCAAAACCCAAAAAAAGTGTCATTGGAAATACGTGCCTCTATATATATTTCTGCAAACCTGAAAAAACCTATATGTACCTATATGTACGAATCACTACAGTTTCCAGTTGAAAAACAAAACAAAAACACTATAGGCAGTAGGGCTGCACGATTAATCGCACGATGTTGTGAGGCGCGTTTAGTCAATGAAGCCGGTACTTTGATTAGTAGTAAATCTCCATCACGTGCGTTCAGCTGGAGCATCAATTAATACACAGAGACGTAAATCACTGACAAGCTACGCCAAATCACGCTCAAAATCGCATTCGATTTTACCAGCTTCATTGACTAAATGCGCCTCACAACATCGTGCGATTAATCGTGCAGCCCTAATAGGCAGTCAAACTCGGACAACATTTATTCCCTTTCACACAAAGTATGATTTACACAGAGTTCTGATTAATAAAGCCTAATTTTCACACAATTACTTACAGAATATTATATTATGGCTTCAAAACAATTTTAACATCCTGCACAATTTGAAAACTGATACTTCTCAACATTGTCATCGCATATACAGCTTCAAATGCATACGTTTTTTAATTCAGTTTGTTTGATCGGTATAGCGCACACGATACAACATTGCACTTGAGAGATGAAAAGTTCTGGTACAAACCCTGTGAAACTATGGTTCGACATAATAACCAAATGTTGCATAAGGAAGATAAAATAGAAAGGCCTCATCAACAAATGCATTTTAATATTACTTTTGCATTTGTTAACACTATCGGTTACATTTAGGGTTGGGTTTGGTTTATGGGACATTTTCAACACGATAGAGCATTAACCATTAGCGACACGCACTGGATATCTGAATTCTGAACAGCTGCAATATGTACCCCAAACAGCGTAATAAATATGCTGTAAAAAGTAATACCTAGATCTAACTTATAAAAAGTGAGGCAAGTAGCTGCATTGGATGTTTTAAGTTGAGTCAACTTGCAGCCTTTTTTAAGTACAATAAACTCTGTAACATTACTTATTACAAATGCAGCAAAATCAAATTGAGTTATTTAATAGTACTAGTATTACTAAAAAACTAGGGCTGCACGATTTGGAGAAAAAATCTAATTGCGATTTTTCTGATCAAAATTGCGATTTGCGATTTAAAATGCGATTTACTACTATTTGATAAAAGAGCTACAGGTTTGATATGGTGGTTTTAACAGCACCAAAGAAAGACCAAGCATAATCACAAAGTATGCTACACTGTTCTACTGTTTATATAAAACCTCTTAAACATTGTTGCCTTTTTTTAAATAAAGTTGTCAGTTATCATGACAAATTAAGAAAATAACTACAGTATCTTAAATAAAATTAAATTAACAATTAAAATTATATAATAAAATATTATTAAAATCTTTTATAATTAAAAAAAAAAATTATATAGTATTTTATAATAAAATGTAATTAAAATCTTAAACTTTTAGGAATCCAAACACACTGTAAACAATTTTACATCAGTAAAACACTGATGATAACCTACATTAAGAGACGCTTTGTTGGGAAGTTGAGCCGCTGCTCCCGCTCATCTTTTCCAAATGGCGTTAACGTTATTTGCTCAGTACATGCAGTAGAGACCTGCACTCCTACAGTATAGCGGGACCCGAGGCAACCGACTGCGGCGCGGGACAAAACTTGATGGACGAGTGCGGCTGTTCGGGACGCGGGAAAATAAAATGATTCGCGGGACCCCCGCAAAATAGAAATATCTAAAAAGCAAAATATTGTTATTCATCTATTGCACAAAAGCAGCAAGAACAACTAGTATACAACTCACAGCTATCATTAGTAAGCACAAGGATAGGCAGGCAGTCAGGTGTTTAAGTTAGAATCCACTCACTGCTAAAACATTCTTGCACAGTGCTGAATATTGCGTGCTCGCGAATTAAAACACACGAAGTGTTGACATTGTGAAAGATTCATTGTGCATAATATTCATTGTGTTAGAGCTTTATGAGATCGCAAATGAACTGAGATGTCAACTTTAGCTTTGTCTGCTTGCATTCTGCTATGGATACACACAGTAGCTCATGCTTGCTCTTCTGTTAAGAATAACAGTGGTTTGCGAATGTTGATGCTTAGCCTATATAACAAATATTTTGTCAGGAACGTTTATGCTGGGGTTTTGTGAAACTTGCGAGATGTTACAAAACTGTTTCATGTAAATTCAATTGATGTACTGAAAAAAACTATATAGGTTACTTTTATGCGGGCAGGAGCGGGACAAAACATGAATGTCGAGGTAGGAACGGACCGAGATCAACATATTTCTGCGGAGGCGGGACTGAAAAATACGTCCCGTGCATGTCTCTACATGCAGTGTTAAAATGCCCCCTATTGGTTAAACTCTGCATCAAACGTAATATAAGCATGAAGACGTAATATGCACTTGAAGTGACCTGTCAAAAACGACTTAAATGCTTTTTACCACATTTGATAATAAATCGAAATAATCGCAGCTCTTGCGATTTGAAAATCGCACCCTTTCAAATCGCGATTTCGGTTTAAAAACGATTAATCGTGCAGCCCTATAAAAAACAGCCAATAAATGTGGTCGCACATGTACACAATAATATAAAACAAACACTGTATAAGTGTATTGTCAACCTGTTCTGAACAGTAAAGTGAAATATCCAAACTGCCCAATCTGCAATGTTTAGATAAATGTGAAAGGTAAATGTAAATGTCATAACATCAAATTGTATCACACTTGAATCAAAAATGATTACAATATTTCTTTATTTTGAACAACTATTATTGTACACACAACACTGTTGAGTACATACCTCATGAGGTAATGATTGGCACAGAACACAGTCCAAAGTCCATATTAACTAAGGCACTGAACAATGAACACAAAAGGAAAATAACCATGGATATTATATTACCTGAGCAACTTGTACCTGTCAAATGAGTATTAAGGTCAAAAACAAACAAAAAAAAAGAAGAAAATCTGTGAGACTAATAATTTTAAATAAAATAAAATACTGATAAAATTCAGAGACAAATATTTGTAGCACCCTGAAGATTATCATATTATCTGATTATGTTATCCTACATTTAAGTTGGTATTTGGTAAACTCACCTACCGTCGTCATAGTAGTATAGTGCAGGGCAGTGGCTCCCAACCACATTCCTGGAGGCCCCCCAACACTGCGTGTTTTTTTCATTTTTTGATTTTGCGTCGCCTTAATCAAACACACCTGATTCAGATCATCAGCTGAATTATCAGAGATTCCAAGACCTGAAATGGGTGTGTCAAGGAGACATGTAAAAAGCATAATGTTGGGCGGCCTCCAGGAACAAGGTTGGGAACCACTGGTGCTGAGCTGGGCTGGGACGCTTCAGATTCTAGAGAGCATCTGATTAGACAGAAAGTTTGATGAGAAGCTGAAGGTGATCAAAATCATTGATTAATCATTGATTGGCGGAAGTTACAGATTGTAAGTTTTAAATGCTTATATTGTAAATGTGAATTTGTCATTGTTTTGGAGCACACTAGCTTATAGATAACCTTGAGGCTAACATATTTATACAAAAAAAAAAAAAAAAAAATTCAATTTTGATTTCATGAGGACTTTAAATTTCCTGATAAAATGGACAAAATTTCAAAGATGAAACCTAGTTTCTTATCGAAAGTAACAAAACACAAAGTTGGATGGTAGGCATGTTATATAATATCTAGTGAAGTTTTATTCATGCATCAACTGAAACAACATAGACTAAAAGATTGATCTTGGGATTTGAGAATTGATATTGATTCATTAAAATGAAGATATCTATAACTAGGTGTTTCAAATTAAGTTCGGCACTTGCAGTGCATGTTAAAACAACACCATATTTGTTCATTACACATGTGTTTTGTCCGATACGTCTATCTATATATCTATATTTCCTGGAATTTAGATATTTTTGGTATTGGCTGTGCTGTATCTAAATAAACTAATTTCAACAGTTCCTCAGCATTACATACATTTCTGCACAAGCTGGATCCAAGCCAAAATCCAGGCATTGGACAAAATGGCATGGTAAAAAATTCCCACTGCCTGTGGTTTAATGGGCAGATCATGTGCTGATTGGTTGCATCTGATATGGTTGAAGATGGAAAATGTCTACATTTTTTTAAATCTAAATTGCTAATAATTTCTGTGGATACGCATCTGTTTTTTTTTTCCGTTTTGATCACATCAAAGGTTGCATGAGGCTGCTTTAGTCTGTGAAGGTCTTTGTCGTCTCTTCATTTTGAGCAGGACTGTGTCATTAGGATAGGGAGATAGGAAACTCTCTCATCAAAGACTGGATTCAACAGCATCCTAGCAGCTTTGACAAATTGATT